>NC_056751.1:332385397-332525850 GCF_019279795.1 Protopterus annectens | reverse complement strand
ATGTGGCCAAATTGCCAAGAACCTCCGCACCAAAGCCAAACTCACCAGCACCGAAGCATCGAGAGGGAGAGCGGGTTCGGACAAGGGTCCGATGCCACTCGCCCCCTCGGAGTGGATGAGGGAAGTCCGGCGCCGAGATTCTTCCAAGGAAGACATCGGAGCAGACGACGGCACCGAAGACAAAGGTATCGGTTCCGACGCCACCACAGTCTCGGGTCCGAGCCGCCCCGGCTCCGAACTCAGAAGAGTCAGAGGAAGAACATTTTGAATAATGGGAATAGTTCTCTACTGTTGAGTCGGACTTTGAAGCATCTGGGCCAGTGCCTCGGACTTAAGAAGTCGACTCACTACTCTCTGAAGGTCATGATCCGTAAGTCTGGAAGACCTAGAGGAGTGAGATCTATGGCTCCGTTCAGACAGCAAAGGTGATGCTGGAGCCGAATGAACGCAGCCGATAGATGGAGACCGGGACCTTTTCCTGGATGTCGGTTCCAACAATATGATCGGAGCCGAGGAAATAGTAGGGGCATGCGTTCGAGATTCATCGGCTCCGGCCAGAGCCGATGTTCGAACAGCCTTTGGACCCCCCAGAAGACGGCTCAGAGACCGGAGCCGAAGGTCTGGAAGGCTTAGAGGGTTTTCCCCAAGGATTGAGTCGAGGGACCCTCAGGCTTCAATAAACCCTTTAAAATGAGTTTATTTTTGCGCTCCTGCAGGACTCTAGGTCTGAAGCCATGGCAAACAGCACATGAGTCCTGCAGGTGCAAAGACCCCAGGCAGTATACACAAGAAGTGTGACCGTCTGTCAGAGACATCTTCTGACAGCACGAGTCACACTTCTTGAAGCCTGAGACCTTCGATTCTTTGGACATGTCCAAGAAAAGTCAAAGTGTAACCACAAACACACACAGATTACACTTGTAAAATTTTTAAATTAACTTAGAAATGAAATCCCTACAAACACAGTCACTCCAACTACTAAGGAAGGGAGGGACTGGGCCTAAAGCCCAAGGGAATAAAATTAGCAATTTTAGGAAAAAAAACCTGGGGAAACTTGACTATAAAGGGAAGTAAACTACTTAAGTTTTAAAACTATGAGTAAAGCTAACTTAAAAGGGGGGGTCTATCTGAGATACAACTCAACATTTCAACTAACCTGACGAGCCAGTTGAAAAAGCACCTCGATCGCTGTAGCGGCAAACGAGATCTGAGGAGTTACCGCCTAGCATTGTGGGACATATGGGAGCCTCGAGCCGGTGGAACTAGCTCTCGAGCTTTTAGAGTGGTCGAGTCGGAGCCGATCCCATCCAGCAAGAATGAAGGCGAGATAGACAACTTAACATTCCTTGTTAGGAGGATGGTTAGGCACTGAAGGATTGGCTAGTTCCTTCTTGGTGGCTGCAGCTACCACCATGGCATCAACCGGGACACCTTTTGATAAAAATTGTCTATCAGCTGGAGCCGTTATAAATTTGGAAGGCCTCCGTGGGGTGGGTTCCACCGAATCCGGAGCCGTCCACACCTTCCGTGCCACCACATCCATAAGGGGGTCGAAAGGCAGAGACACCCAGGAGGTGGAGGGTCGAGAACCAAACGCCTCCAGGTAAACCAACTCATCCTCAGAAGGATTAAGGGAAGACCAGTTCCCCCTCTGTTTCAGGATTTCAAGGATGTCTGAAATAGAGACATCCTCAGAGGGGGACCTTGGGGATCCTTCCGACTCAAAGTCGGTATCGGATGTGATGTACTCAGGGGAGTCCACATGCTTACTCTTACATGTCCTCTTGCGCGGAGGTTCACCTGACGGATTAGAAGCCTCGGAAGAGGAAGATATTCCCAGTGGGGAAACCTGAGGCGTTGGATCTCTGGATTCAGGAGCAAGAGAGTGGGAAGAGACATCAGCAGCCACCGTAGTGGGAGGAGCTGACCATGCACTGGGGCTAGTACACTCATCACTTCGAAGGCTCCCCTGTCGGACAGGCCAGAGGGCTCCCGCTCCGAAGAACTAGGAGCCCCAGGCCGCACCAACAGGGAAGGCTCCGAAGCGGATGTCGAGGCAGGGCTCACCAACGCCGATGCTCCGAGAGAGAGAATGGGGTCGGACAAGGGTCCAATGCCACTCGCCCCCCCTCAGAGCCGGCGAGAGAGATCAGGCGCCCGGATCACTCCGAAGGCATCAAGGAGAAGATCGGAGCAGAGGACGACAGAGCCGAAGGGGGAGGTATCTGCTCCGACGCCACAACAGTCACTGCTCCGAGGAGCTCCTGCTCCGAACTCTGGGGGAAGAGTCGAAGGAGGAATAGTAGGTGGAGTTGAAATAGCAGTTGTCTGATGAGACGGGCTATGAAGCATTTGGGCCAGTGCCTGAGACTAACAGTCTACTGACCACTCTCTCAAGGTCATGGTTGGAAAGCCTGGACGACAGAGAAGAACGGCTCCGATGGCTCCGCTCCGAGAGAGAGGGTGACCCCGGAGCCGAATTGATAGACTCCAAAGATGGGGACAGTACAGTTTTGTACCTACCATAAATGTAGATGTCCGAACTGGATAGCATCTGCAGTCATAACAAGTGGGTTGTCCTGTCGTCAGGCAGCCCTGCAGTCGGCCGGATTCCAAAGTCCGGGTCCGGCTTCGGCTGATGTCGCACTCCACCCGACGTCATCTCTGTTGGTCTTCGGGTATAAAAGCATCAGCCGACGCCATTTTCCTCAGTGTTTCTTGTCCCAGATGCCAGTAGCCCTCTTGCAGGGTAAAATTTGGATAGATGCCAATGTTTCCAAATAGATAGAGGTAAACACAACAATAAGCATATATGTACATATATACAAACAAATACACCATAAAGACTCCCCAACAGCTAGCTATTAGGGGTAAACACCCTAGGAGTACCACAGAGGGAAGGAGGGAGGTAATCCTGACTGCAGATGCTATCCAGTTCGGACATCTACATTTATGGTAGGTACAAAACTGTACTATGTCCTTCATGGATGCATCTGCAGTCATAACAAGTGGGTAGAATACCATAGCCAACTAGGGAGGAGGATAAAGGTAGATTATGGTGTGTTTAAGATCCCTTGCAATACAGCAGTGGCAAACACTGCTCGATCTGGAATAAAGAGGCAAATTATAATGCTTGGCAAATGTATGCACGGAGGTCCAAGTAGCCTCAATAATGTCTTTGGTTGCCACTCCTCGTAAGAAGGCTGTGGTAGTGGCTGTTGCCCTTGTAGAATGAGGTCTTATGTTCTGTGGAATTGGTTTTCCATGGAAGGAGTAACAGTATCGTATGCAATTTCCTATCCATTTGGAGATTGTCTGTTTGAAATAGCTTTTCCTTCCCTTCCTGCTGCATAGGCTACAAAGAGTTGGTCAGTCTTTCTGCTATTTTTTTGTTCTGTCCAAGTAGTAGCGTAGCTGTCTATGTACATCCAAGGTATGCAGTATTCTTTCCCTCTGTTTTGTGGGTTGGGAAAGAAGGTAGGTAGGTGGATTGCCTGGTTTAAAGATACTCTGGATACCACCTTAGGCATAAATGTAGGATTAGTCCTCAAGGACACTCTATCTTGGTGGAAGATTAGGAAGGGTTGCACTGCCATTAAGGCCTGTAGTTCTGAAACCCTCCTTGCTGAAGTAATTGCCAGTAGGAAAGCAGTTTTCCATGACAGGTGTTGTAGGTCTGCTGTTGCTGCTGGTTCAAAGGGTGCTAGTGTCAACTTTTCTAGCACAAAGTTTAAGTCCCAAGCTGGTAATGGTGGTTTCCTTGGAGGTTTTACATTCTTGATTCCTCTGAGGAACTGCCTGAGCAAAGGGTGAAAAAACAGGAGGATCAAAGCAGCATTCTGCTGAAATAGCTGATGCATGTATCTTGATGGAGGAGTAGGACAGGCCTGAATGAAGAAGTTCGCCAGATACTCCAGAATGTTACGCATATCTATGTTTGACACATCTTTTCCTGTTACGGTACTCCAAATGACAAACCTTTTCCATTTTCCAGCATAGTTCTTTCTTGTTGAAGGTCTGCTCTTCAAGAATAATGTCTTTAACTCTTTGGGAAAGTTCTGGATTAGCTGCTGCTATGTGATGTTCCATGCAGTCACTTGCAGCGTTTTTAGGTTTGGATGTATGATGCTGTAGTTGTTCTGAGTTAACATCAAAGGCATGAGGGGTATTGGCCACATGTTGTTCCGAGACATGCTCTTCAGTAGTGGGTACCAGTGTTGTCTTGGCCAGTTTGGGGCTATCAGGATTATCCTTGGACGTTCTTCCTTGATTTTTAGTAGTACCTTGTGTATCAAAGGAAGAGGTGGGAATGCATATGCTGTTAGGCCTTTCCAGTTGAAGGAGAGTGAGTCCACTTTCCATGCTAGTGGGTGGAATGTCCTTGTGCAGAATTTTTGAGCTGGTGATTGAGAGGTGATGCAATAGGTCTATCTGTGGCATTCCCATTTCTTTGAGATGGTCTTGAAGATGTCCGGTGCAGCTTCCATTCGTGGGCATCCGTGGTTCTGCTTAGTATGTCTGCTAGAGTATTGTCTTTCCCGGTACAAATATTGCCTGTAACTGAATGTTGTAGCTGAGTGCCAGGGTCCACAGCTCCAAGGTCATTCTGCATAGGGGTATGAATGAGTGCCTCCTGTTTGTTGATGTACCACATGACTGTGGTGTTGTCTGTCCTTATCATCAACTGGCCCTCTTTGAGGAATGGTTTGAACTTTTGGATTGCCAGTTTTACTGCCAGCATTTCTTTTAGATTGATGTGCAGGTGAAGTTGATCCTGTGTCCACAATCCTTGCACGCATTTGTCCAGCATGTGGGCCCCCATCCCAGGTCTGAAGCGCCTGTTGTGATGGTCTGGCTTGGTTGACATCTGCGGAAGGGCAGGCCTGGGTTTGACTGGCATGCCTGAGCCCACCATAGGAACTCCTGTTTTAAGCATGGAATTAGTGGGATTTCTGTTTCTAGACTGTGTCTGTGTTGGGACCATAAATTCTTTAGGTACCACTGTAGTTTCCTCATATGTAGTCTGGCAAATGGGACCAAGATTATGCATGATGCCATGAAGCCCAAGGCCTGTAGAAATTTTCTTGCTGTTAACTTGTTCAGTTTTGTTAGTGCCAAGAAGTAAAGAGGAAGTTCTTTTGTTTTTCTGTAGTCAGGAATGCCATTTGTTGTACTGTGTCCAATTCCGCCCAAGAATGTCCTTGTTTGGGATGGTATCAGCCTTGACTTTTGTAAATTGACTGTGTATCCCAGTCCTTGTAGCAAGTAAATGACCCTTTGTAAATCTGTTGGCAGCTTGCTTTTGTTGTCCCTTGTAGCAGGCAGTCGTCCAGGTATGGGTAAATTTGAATTCCTGTAGTCTGCAATGGCGATTACTGATGCCAGGCATTTTGTGAATACTCTGGGCAGTAGATAAGCCAAAGGGCAATGCTGAGAATTGATAGTGCTCTGATCCTGCAAGAAATCTGAGGTATCTTCTGCAGATTGGTCGAATGGGGACGTGCAGGTATGCCTCCTTGAGATCTAGAGTTACCAGCCAAGACTCCTTGCCCAGCATGGGAAGAAGTTGCTGTAGGGTCAGCATTTTGAATTTTGGGACAATGATGTATGTATTTAAGGTGGACAGGTCGAGAATTGGTCTCCAACTTTTTCCTTTCTTGGAACTAGGAATAGTCTGGAGTAGAACCCTTTCCTTGTTCTGCTGTTGGCACTCTTTCCACAGCTCTCATGTTTGCTAACTCCATTATCTGGCGGAGCCTCTGTTTTTGATTTGGGGTAGATTTGGCATTCCTCTTTTGACTGGTAAAGTGTGGAAGTGAAACCGTAACCTTGATCTATGGTTTGTAAAATCCACTTGTCTTTTGTTATGTAGTGCCAGTTCTTTGAAAATAAGGTTAACTTTCCGCCTAGAGGAGCTGCTATTTGTTCCTGGTAGGCGGATTTAGGATTAAGTCACTGTGGTTGTGCTGATGTAGTGGCAGTGGCTGTGTCTGTGCCTCTGTTGTTACCTTGCCACTGTCGCCCTCTGTAGGCACCTCCTCTGGATTGGTTTCTGCCTCTGGAACGCCTATTCCTGCCCCTTTGAAATTTTGTGGAGTCAGGAAAGGACCAATTTTGGCAGGCCAGTTCCTGCTAAACCTTGGGGTTGAACCTGCAAGAAATCTTTAACAGTTTGAACAGATTTTGCCTTTTCTTCCATTTTCTTCATAACCTGCTGGGCAGGTGTACCAAACAAACTTGTCTTGTCCATAGGAGCATCTAGCAACTTAGCTTTAACATGATCCGGTAAAGCTTGTTCCTTTAGCCATGCATGCCTTCTTATCACTGTGCCTGTCATGGCTGATCTAAATGAAGCCTCCAGTGCATCATAGCCACATTTTAAGGAATGGTTGCTAACCTGTTGTATGTTATTTACCATCTCTAATACATATTTCTTATCAAGAGATTCATCAGTAGTTAGTTTTTAGTTAACTGATCAAGCATAAACTCTGGTATTGTATCATGAAACTGACAGTTTAAAGCTCTAGCTGAGAGAGTAGCTGAAGTGTAGACCTTTTACCCCATCTGTCTAGTGACCTTGCTTCCCTTTCAGAAGGAATACGGTTTTAGCTGTGGTCGCTGCTACTGCCTTGGGACCCTGGGATATAGTTTCTGGGTCTGCAAGTGGGGCCTTGTAAAGGTGGTGATGAGTATCTGGCACCCTGTAAAATCTGTCTGGTTTGGCAGGGGCTGGGGTAAAGAATCTGGAGCGGAGCAAACATCATTGAAAGCATCATCCACCACAGAGAGAACAGGAGGTATAGCTAAGGGCCTGTGCTGTGGGAGGTGCAGAAAGGTCCTAAGTCTTTTTCTGAGTCTGAAAAATCCTGTTGCTGCCATTGGAACTGTTCTCGCATGGCATGCAAGGTTTCCCCAAAGGAGAATTCTTCGGGTGGGAACGCAGCTGGAATGGATTCTTCAGCATCAGAATCTTCAAAATTGGAGAAGGGAGCCTCAGGCTGGTCAGTTATGTCTGATTCATCAGCAGAATCATCAGAAGACACTGGCTCAGGGGGCTCTGCCCTAGGTCTCTTCTCTGGGGGCTGAGAGGCCCTGTCTGGGTGAGATTGAGATCCTCTAATTAAAGAAATTAAATCTTCTGCCAAAGAAAGCATTTGAGAACTAGAAGAGGGCCTGGATGAGGGGGTTTAACAGGCACTGATTTAGTAGTCTTGGCTGCTTTAGCCCTGGCGAAGGCCTTAATGGACATGGCTGCTGGAGGCCTAGCAGCACCACGTGCTGGGGTAGAGACATCCAAGGGATGGTGTCTGATAAGTCAACCACCGTAGTGGGTAAAATTTCTGAGGTCGATTCAAGAATTGTAGCAGGGGCCTCAGTTGTAAGAATAGGTTCAGCTGTACTTTGAGCAGTTTTCGGTTTCGCCGAAACCGAGACACTCGTTTGCTTTGCCGTGGTTTCGGCCGAAACCGGACCGCGAGTGTCGGTCTTTATCTTTGCTTTTGAAGATTGGGTAGTCGGAGGATCCGACGGCATAATGTACGCAAAATCAGTACCGAAAAACTGTTCTGCAAACTCCGACCGACGCCCAAGCCGTCGGTTGAAAGAGGCACAGGCCGAACAGGCTGCTACGCCGTGGGCTGGGCCTAAACAAGGCAGACAGTAAGAGTGGAAATCTTTATGAGGTATTTGTTTCCCACAGGTTAAACAATTGTTAACTTTTTTCTGACATCGGCTGAGGCAAGAAAGAGTCCTCAACGGGTACTTAGCTTTAGAAGTCTTCAAGTAGTATTCGTAGAAGTAATCTCTGGATCCGACCGACCGCACTTGCGAACAGCTTCTGCTTGGTGCCACGCTGCAAGAAAGACTGAGGAAAATGGCGTCGGCTGATGCTTTATACCAAGACCAACAGAGATGACGTCGGGTGGAGTGCGACATCAGCCGAAGCCGGACCCGGACTTTGGAATCCGGCCGACTGCAGGGCTGCCTGACGACAGGACAACCCACTTGTTATGACTGCAGATGCATCCATGAAGGACATCTGAACCTTTTCCTGGAGACGGATGGAGCAAAGGGAGCCGAAGATACGTCGGCTCCAGCCGGAGCCGACCGTGAGGGTTGAGGTCCAGAGATATCGGCGCTGAGCGGAGCCGATGCTGGAAGCTGCGACTCAGATGTATCGGCTCCAGCCGGAGCCGATATTGCCACAGTTAGTGAGCCACCAGCCGAAGGCTTGGAACTCGGAGCCGACAGCTTGGCTGGCTTAGAAGGCTTCCCCGACAGACTTAGTCGGGGAGCCCTCTGGCTTTAATAAGCCCCTTAAGATTAATTTGTTCCTGCGCTCCTGCAGGACTCTTGGGCTGAATGCATGGCACACGGACCAAGAGTCCTGCAGGTGCAGGGGCCCCAGGCAGTAAACACAAGTGTGACCGTCTGTCAGACATCTTCTGACAGCACGAGTCACACTTCTTGAAGCCCGAGACCTTTGTGTCCTTCGACATAGCTGTTAGAGTGAAAGGGCACAATGTAAAGAAAAAAACTCACACACAACACGTGCCCAATCCACACAAAAACTAAGGAAAAGGAGGGATACAGTGTACAAACACACCACAGACACAACACAGAATCCCCATCAGGAAAGGGAGCAAGCCTAAGGCCTAACCTAGGGGGGAGGAAGAATAATTTGGGTTAAGGGAAAAAAATAGCGCCAACAGGGAAAAGTTTGAAATTAACTGTTTGAGCCGGTAAAATGCACCTCGCTGGCTACAGCGGCAAATGAGATCTGGGTAGATATCGCCTAGCATCATGGGATATAGGGTTGCCTCAAGCAGGTAAAATTAGCTCTCGAGCTTTAGTAAGTGGCCGAGTCGGAGCCGAGGTTTGGCTCCGAACCCATCCAGCAAGAATGAAGGCGAGATTGACAACTTAATCTACATTTATGGTAGGTACACAACTGTACTATGTTCATCGTGTTTCACTGTTGCAGTCATTACTCTTGGGTAGAATCCCAAAGCTGAGGATGGGTGGCTGGGCTAAATAGGGTTACGAGAGGTTATGAGGCCCTGCAGAACTGCAGTGGCAAAGCCTGTTCTGGATTTAGAGTAAAGAGGCAAGTGGTAGTGCTTTGTAGAAGTGTGCACTGAACTCCAGGTTGCAGCCTCTAAGATATCTTTGGTTGGTACTCCTCTAAAGAAGGCTGCTCAAGTGGCTGCTGCTCTAGTAGAATGAGGCCTAATGCCCTTAGGCACTGATTTGCCATGTTGAGAATAGCAGAAACGGATGCAATGGCCTATCCATTTAGAAATGGTCTGTTTTGAGATGGCCTTTCCTTGTGATCCTGCAGCATATGACACAAAGTTGCTCAGTCTTTCTGAAAGCTTTAGTTCTGTCCAAGTAGAAGCGTAACTGCCTGTGTATGTCCAAAGAATGCAGAATTTTCTCACCCTTGTTCTGTGGGTTTGGATAAAAAGGTAGGTAGATAAATGGTTTGGTTGAGGGCCACACTGCACACCACCTTAGGCATAAATGTAGGGTTTGTCCACAGAGAAACCCTGTCTGGATGAAAAATGATGAAAGGTTCCACAGCCATGAGTGCTTGTAACTCTGAGACTCGCCTTGCAGAGTCGATTGCTAGGAGCAGAGCGGTTTTCCAGGATAAAAATTTTATGTCTGCTGTTGATGCTGGCTCAAAACGAGGCAGTGTGAGTTTTTCCAAAACATAATTGAGGTCCCAGGCCGGAACTGGTGCTCTCCTTGGTGGCAAAGTTTTTGGCCCCTGTGAGGTACTGCCTTAAAGGATGAGAAAAGATAGGTGGTTCCGTATTGTAATGGGCTGAAATGGCAGAGGCATGAATCTTAACTGATGAGAAAGAAAAGCCTTTGTTCAGCATCTCAGTTTGGTATTGTAAAATCTGAGGGATATTTGGTACACGTGTCAATGCCTTGTTCCTAGCACAGAATCTCTTCCATTTTTCTGCATAAGATCTTCTGGTACTGCGCCTGCTGGCCTCCAAGATAACATCCATAACAGCTTTTGAAAGTGTTCTGAATGGCTACATTATCCGCCATGCTGCCAGATTTAAGGTCCTGAGTTGGCTGTGCAGGATCTGTTTTGTTGGGTCAGCAATTGAGAAGCTTGTGGCAATATCCATGCTGGACCTTGAGATAAGCTCTTTAGGATTGGGTACCAGTGCTGGCAAGGCCAGTCTGGTGCAATCAGTATCATTCTGGCTTCTCGTCTGACCTTTAGGAGTACCCTGGAAAGGAGAGGCAGTGGAGGAGAGGCATATACCGTTAGATTTTTCCAGCTGAAGGATAGGGCGTCCCACTTTCCATGCTTGTGATAAATCCTTGTGCAAAATCTCTGCAATTGGCAGTTGAGGGGAGGCAAATAGATCTATGTCTGAGCATCCCCATTTCCTTATCATGCTGAAGACTTGTGGATCCAGTTTCCACTCGTGGGGATCCATGAGGTTTCTGCTTAGTTGGTCTGCCAGAGTATGTTTTTCCTGGCAGGAATTGTGCTTACAGGTGAACTAGTCAATGCTGTGTCCCATAAGGTCATTGCTTGTCTGCAGAGGGGGTAGGAATATGTACCACCCTGCTTGTTTATGCACCACATGACCGTAGTGTTGTCTGCCTTTATCAGTAACTGTCCTGGATGAAGCAGGTCCTTGAAAGCTGTCAGGGCATTTTGAACAGCTAGCATCATTTTGATTGATGTGAAGATGGATCTGGTTTGCAGGCCATGTGCCCTGAATACATTTTCCTGCCATATGGGCCCCCCCAGGCATAATCTGATGTATCCGTTGTCAGGGTCTGTCTGGCCATGGGTAAACTGAATGGCAGAGCCTTGTTGTGGTGACAGGCCTCTGCCCACCATCGAAACTCCTGTTGCAGGCAGGGAATGAGTGCAATTACAGTCTCCAGGCTGTGGCAATGCTGAGTCCAAACATTCTTTAGATACCACTGTAGTTTCCCCATATGCAGTCTGGCATATGGAATTAGTAGAATGCAGGATGCCATGAAACCCAAGGCCTGCAAGATTTTCCTTGCAGATGAGTGGGTCTTTGTTGCCAATTTTTTGAAATAAGAAGTCAGTTGCTTTTGTTTGTCTGACGTGAGATAAGCCATCTGGGCAGTTGTATTTAAGCTTGCACCCAGGAATATTCTCTCTCTTGAGGGCACTAGTTTTGATTTCGTTTACTGTGTACCCTAGACCAATTAGTAATCTTTTTACAAATGCCAGATGCTTTAGAAAAATGTCTTTGTTCTCTGCTTGAATTAGGCAGTCGTCCAAGTAGGGACATAATTGAATTCTTTTTGTCTGCAAAACGCAATTACTGGTGCCAGGCATTTTGTGAAGACCCTGGGCACAGTAGATAAGCCAAATGGCAGTGTAGAGAATTGGTAATGCATTGAGCCAGCTATGAATCTGAGGTATCTTCTGCAAGACTGATTGGGACATGCAGGTATGCCTCTTTTAGGTCCAAAGTTACAAGCCAAGCCTTCTCGCCCAGCATGGGCAGTAGCTGCTGTAGAGTCAACATTTTGAATTTTGGAACTTCCAGAAACGTATTTAGTGTGGACAGGTCCAGTATTGGTCTCCAGGTTTTGTCTTTTCCGGGCACTAAGTAAAGTCTGGAGTAAAATCCTTGCTCCTGTTCTTGTGGTACTTGCTGAATGGCCCTCATGTCCATGAGGGCTATAATTTGTTTTTGTGCCTCCAGGTCTGGCATACCTTTTGACCTTGGTAGAGTGTGAAAATGGAACCTGTAGCCTTGGGACACTGTGTTCAGGACCCATTTGTCTTGGGTAACCATTTGCCAATTTGATGAAAAAAGTGCTAGTTTCCCCAAGGGGGCTGCCAAAAGAAAAGCGCTTCGATCTGGCAGAGGAAAGTCACTGGGACCGTTTCCTGTAAGGTTGTGATTTGTCTTCTCCGATTCTGGAGGTAGGAGCACCCCATTGTTTAGGCCTGTATGAGCCTTGGGGCTGAGATCTGCCTCTGGGACGCCTGTATCTGCCTCTTTGTGGTCTGATACTGGAAAGGACCAATTTTTAGAAGGCCAGTTCCTGCTAAATCTGGGTGGCTGTACCTGTAAGAAATCCTTAACTGTCTGCATGGATTTTGCTTTATCCTCCATTTTTTTTCAACACCTCTTCTGCTTTAGTATCAAGCAAAGTATCATGCTGAAATGGGGCATCTAATAATTTTGCTTTAACATGATCAGGCATATTGTTCCTTTAACCAAGCATGCCTTCTAATAACAGAACCTGTAACAGTGGTCCTGCGAGAGGCCTCTTGTGAATCATAACCACATTGCAAAATATGCTTTCCCACTTGTTCAGTTGCATGCAATAAATCCTGCATTTCCTTGTTTTCTGAACATTCAGTATTTGTCAACAATTTCTGTTTAAGCAGTGACATTAAATATTGCTGATATTTAAGCATATGAAACTGACAATTTAAAGCCCTTACAGCCAAGGTAGCAGAAGTGTAACCCCCCCCCCCCCATCTATCCAGAGACCTAGAATCCCTATCAGAGGGGACAGGGTTTTTTGCAGTGGAAGCTTTGACCCCTTTGGGACCCTGAGATATAGTTTCTGGGTCAGCAGCGGGGTTTTTATGTAGGAATTGATGAGAATTCGGGACCCTGTAGTATCTGTCTGGCTTAGCAGGTGCAGGGGGTAAAGAGTCAGGAGACAGGCCGGACTCTGAAAATATATCTACAATGGTGGAATAGCAAGGGGTCTGTGCTGAGGAAGTAGCAGAAAGTCTCTGAACCTTTTCTTACATTCAGAATAATCTTGGCTCTCCAAGTGGAAATGCTCCCTCATGGTATGCAGGATTTCCCCAAAAGAAAAATCCTCAAGAGGAGAGGCTGAAGGAATGGATTCTTCAGCATCAGAGTCCTCATAGGGAAGCATGGAATAATCCTGTTCAGAAGAGGAATAAGAGGAAATAGAAACCTGATCAGAAGAATCATTCTGTCTCTTGCCTAGGCCTCTTATCAGGAGGGGGATGGGAATCCCTGATCAAAGTAATTAGGTCTTCGGCCATTTTAAGCATCTGTTTTTTAGGCATGGAAGTCCAAGTAGGAGAATGCTGTACTTGTTTCTTCTTAGTCTAGAGCTGCTTTAGTCTTTGAAGCTGAAGATGGCTTAACATATAGTTGTGTAGGTCTGAAGACACTCTCAGAAACAGATGCCTGCTCAGCGGCTCCAGACCCATCTGAGGGAATGATTTCAGAGTGTCCAATACCTTGAGTATCCAGAGGCCCAGTCGGCTCCACTTGGGAGTCGAAAGCAGCCTGTGGCTCTGAGGTAGTGGGTGCCAGGGGCTGTGAAAGCGCCTCAATGAGAACCGGCGACTGGTCTGAGTCCTCGTCGGTTTTGGACCTCGGATGCCTATCCTTTTCCTTGCGTTTTTTGAGAACTCTGGTCGTCGGCTGTTCTGACGGCATTATATAATTAAATCTTCGGCCAAAGTAATGAAATGCAAAATCGAACCAACGCTTAATAGTGCGTTGGTTAAATCTAGCACAAAACCGACAGCTAGCAATGTTGTGATCAGGGCCTAGGCAAGGAATACAGTAAGACTGAAAATCCTTATGAGGTATTTGCTTCCCACAAGAAATACAACTGTTAACTTTTTCTGACATCGGTCTGGAGCAAGAAAAAAGTTTCCCCAATGGGGTACTTCGCTTTAATGAAGACTTCGGTTCTGAAATTCTGATTTGAAAATCTCAGGAGTCGGCCAACCAGCACTTGAACTGCTTTTGCTTCGGGCACCGCGCAGCAAGAAAGACTGAAGAAAATGGCGTTGACTGCATCTTTTATACCCCTGGTGCACTGACGTCATGGAAGAGGCGAGAGCAAACGACGCCGGACCTAGACTTTGGAATTCTGGCTGACTGCGGGTAGTCTGCCAGCAGGATAACCCAAGTGTAATGACTGCAACAGTGAAACACGAACATCTTGTAAGAAATCTTTAACAGTTTGCATAGATTTAGTTTTATCTTCCATCTTTTTTAAGAACCTCCTCAGCCTTGTTGCCAAACAGGCGGTCCTGATTTAAGGGAGCATCCAACAATTAACATGATCAGGCAAAGATTGCTCCTTAAGCCAAGCATGCCTTCTGAGCACAGATCCAGAAACAGCAGCCCTGCAAGAGGCCTCTAATGAATCAAATCCACATTGCAAAGTATGTTTTCCAACCTGTTCAGCAGAATGCATTAAATCCTGTAATTCTTAATTTTCAGCACAATCAGGACTCATTTTCTGTTTAAGCAATCTAATATCATGTTGTTGATACTTTAAAACATATGAAACTGGCAAGTTTAAAGCCCTAATGGCCAAGGTTGCAGAAATGTGAACCTTCTTACTCCATCTATCCAGCGCCCTTGAGTCTCTATCAGAGGGGGTAGGGATTTTTAGCAGTAGAAGCCTTAATGCCCTTGGATCCCTGTGAAATGGTCTCTGGATCCACAACAGGATTTTTAAAAAGGAACTTGTGTGAATCAGGAACCCTGTAATACCTGTTGGGTTTTCTGGGGGCAAAAGACAAAGAATCAGGGGCCAAACTAGATTCTGAAAAGGCAACATCAACATCTAGTACAAGATGTACAGCTAAAGGCCTATGCTAAGGCAGGAGTAAGAAATCCCCAAGCCTCTTTTTTGAATCAGAAAAATCCTGGCTTTCCCAGTGGGAATGCTTCCTTAGAGTATGTAAGGTCTTGCCAAAAGAAAAATCCTTTGGAGGGGAAGCAGAGGAAATAGAGTCCTCTGCATCAGAATGCTCATAAGTAGACAAGAGCAAATCCAGATCAGAATCAGAAAAATCAGAATCCTGGTCAGAAGATTCATAAACAACTTCAGTCCTAGGTCTCTTAGAAGGTGGAGGATGGTTTCCCCTGATTGCAGTTATAAGATCTTCAGCTATTCTTGTTTTTTTAGGCATAGAGGCCTGAGCATGCGGCCTGGGTGTCTGTTTCTTAGGCATGGTTCGAGATTTTGGCCTAAATGAAGGAGGCATCTGTTTAATATGCAAGTTTGTAGACCTGAATACACCCCCCAGAAGCCGGTGCCTGCACAGTGGCTCCAGACCCATCCAAGGTAGAGACATCCGCAGGTTCCACAGTTCAAGCATATCGCGGCATACCGGACTCCGAATGCGTCTCAGTAGAGGCCTGCGAGTCAGAAGTAGCAGGTATCAGGGGCTGCGAAAGCACCTCACTGAGTACCGGCGAGCTGGCAACTGGCTTAGGATAAGAGTCTTCGGCAGCTTTGGACCTCTGTGACCTGCCATTTTGCGGAATCCCGGTAGTCGGATGGCTAACCGATGACATTTCTGGATAATTAAACCAAGACCCAAAATATTTAGAGGCGAAAATATACAGATGACGGATAGTGTGCTGATTAAATAAAGCACAAAACCGACAGCAAGGGACGTTGTGGTCAGGGCCTAGGCAAGGAATACATTACGAATTAAAATCGTTGAGTATTTGCTTTCCACAAGTAATGCAATTAACGTTTACTGACATCGGTAAGGAGCAAGAAAAAGTTTCCCCAATTGGGTACTTCGCTTTAGTTGAAGACTTCGGTTCTGAAACTCAAACGAAAATTTCAGGAGTCTGACAACTTGTACTTGCGAACTGCTTCTGCTTTGGGCACCGCATGGCAAGAAAGTGATGTAATGGCATCTGCTGCATGTTTTATACCCCTGATGACCTGACGTCATGGAAGAAGGGACAGCAACTGACGTAGGACCCAAGACTTGTTAATCAGGCCAACTGAGGGATACTGCAAGCATTTAACCCAAATGTAATGACTGCAACAGTGAAACGAAGAATATCCCATTGGTCATTGGTAATGGTCCCCCAGGTGCTTCAGTGAAAGGAGAGTTTTTCTCCAAAGGGTATGTGAAGGTGGGCAGAGGAGAGTCATTTTGAGTTCTTACCATAAGGGTGGGCTTAGAACTCCCTGGTTTTGAAGTGGAGGTAGTCCACTGCTTAGATCTCTGCAACCCCTGGGGCTGCTGTCTGGGGGGTCTGTTTCCACAGGGCATAGGCTGGCCCTGTCTACTCAGAGCAGGAAAGGACCAGTGCTTGGGAGGGAAAATGCCTGCTGAACCTAGAGATCTGGACCAGTCAGAAATCTTTTAACAGTCTGCATAGATTTTGATTTTTCTTCCTTTTTTTTTTTTTTTTTTTTTTTTTTAAGGACCTCTTCTGCTTTAGTGCCAAATAAGTTCTTCATGCAAGGGGGCATCCAACAACTTTGATTTGACATGGTCTGGCAGGGGTTGTTCCTTAAGCCATGCAGGCATTCTAATGACAGATCCTCTGATTGCTGCCCTGCAAGAAGCTTCTAGGACATCAAAACTACAGTGCAAAGTGTGTTTAGTTACTTGACCAGCAGAATGCATTAATTCCTGTAAATCTTTAGATTCTGCCCATGCAGGGAAGGAGGACATTTTTTGTTTGAGTTCCAAGGTACGTTTGCTAATACTTAAGCATATGGAACTGACAATTTAGTGCCCTGACAGCAAGTGTAGTAGAGGTGTATATGTTTTTATCCCATCTGTCCAGTGCTTGGGAATCCCTGTCTGATGTGGTGGGATTTCTTAGCTGAGGTTGCTTTAACCCCTTCAGGCCCTTGAGTAATGACCTCAGGGTCAACTGTTGGATTTTTGAAATGATTTGAGTGTCAGGGACTACAGTACCAATCTGGTTTTCTGGGAGCAGGAGGGAGGGTGTCTGGAGTCTAGCTGGATTCAAGGAAGACATCCACTACATCTAGGACGAGGGGGGGTGGTGGCTAAGGGCCTGTGTTGTGGAAGATCCAGGAATGGAGTCTTTTTAGACTGTGGGTAGTCTCGACTCTCTCCCATTGGAAATGCTCCCTTAAGGGGTTTAGGGTTTCCCCAAAAGGAAAAATCATCTTGGGGGAGAGGCAGAAGGAATTGATTCCTCTGCATCAGAATCCTCATATGTGGAGAGGGTCTGCATGCCTTCATAGTCAGATGCATCGGATTCATCTGAATGTTGGTCAGACAAAACTACTGGAGACAGATCTCTTCCTTTTTGAGGGAGTGGCTTGGCTTCCCCTAATCAGCATAAGGTCTTCTGCCATTTTAAGCATTTGACACGGAGGCAAAGGAGCAGGTGACTGAGAATGAGTAGTCTGTTTCTTGGGTGTGGTTAAACCCCTGGGCCCAAGGAACTCTTATTTTTCAAAAGAACAGTAGCCATGAAAGAAGGCTTCTGTTTATGTAGGGATTCGGTGTTGCACAGGACTTCTTCGGAAGCCAGTGCCTGAACAGCGGCTCCAGAGCCATCCAAGGTAGAGGGGGACCACAGGATCCTTAGACTTAAGAGTTCTGCGGCATACCGGACTCCGAAAGGGTCTCTGTAGTGGCCAGAGAATTAACTGAAGCAGGCATCAGGATCTGCCAAAGTGCCTCACTAAATTTTGGAGGACTACCAGCTTAATGGAAGCGTCGCTGGAAGGTTTGGCCCTGTACGGCACTTAACATTTTTTCGGAACATCTGCTGTCAGATGGCTTAAAGCTCTATCGGAATTAGAAGACTGTAAAAGGAAATATCTGGCTACAATAAGGGCTCGACGATGAATAGTCGTGGCGTTAAAGTACAGAAGCGACAAGGGACGCCGTGGTCTGGGCCTGGACAAGTGACGCAGTAAGAGTGGAAGTCCCAGTGTGGTACTTGCTTTCCACAGGCAAGACTATAAACTTTTTCTGATATCGGTTAGTGCATGAAAAAAGGATCCCCAACAGGGTTACTTAGCTTTTGAAGACTTCAACTTCAATTTGGAAACGAAATTCCGGTAGCGGCCGACCGTCACTCATGCAAACTGCTTCTGCTTCGGGCTCCACTGCAGGAAAGCTGATGTAATGGTGTTGGATGCCTTCCTTTATACCACTGACTACCTGACGTCCATCCTCAAGCGACAGCAACCGACGCAGAAATAAGTTGCTGTTATTCAGGCCAGCAGAGGGCTACCCTGGCATGGATAACCCAAATGTGATGACTGCAACAGTGAAACACGAACACCTTTTTCAGTGATGGTTCAGTTAGAACTGCAGAATCGGGATACATCCTAAGCCCAAGTTTTTCTTAGATGTTGGTTCTCTAAATACAAGTTTAGTGCAGCCAGACAGCTGCGGTGGGTCTTCAGTACAAAAAAAACTAGCAAATGGAATAAGCAGTATGATCACATTCCTTCTCTAAACACAAGACTCAACGTTCATGAGCATCTTTATGCAGTATCTGACCTGCGCAATGGCATTTGCCCTTCTTAGCAGACATCAGCCAATACTTCTAGCAAGCCAAGCTCAAGCAAAAGGAACGGAAAAGTTTCCCCAACTGGGTACTTAACTTTTTCAGAAGTCTTAAGAGTGTAGGAGTAAAGCGATCAATGTGACGTCATCTGCGGCTGAAAAGTTCTGAGGTCTGTGCGTGCAGACGTCACCTTTTAGGTCCCTGGTTTAGGGCCCGTGTGACATCTCACTCACCTACAGCAACCAGGCTTAAGCCTTTGTATTAGGAGCAGCCAATTGGGTCACCCGAGGTGGGAAATCGCACACTAAGAATACTGCAACATAGGAATAGGACATCTTTGGTTCTACAGTAAGGGCTAAGCATGTTGTAAACATCTTTGGTGCAATAGACAAACCAAAGGGCAAGGCTGTCAGCTAAAAGTCATTACAGGGCCCAAGAGCTTCCTGTTGGAGGATTTTATGGGATTATGGAGATAAGCTTCCTTTAGATCTAGAGTGACCATAAAGGCCTGGGCTAGTAGTAAAGGGAGAAGGGCTTGAAGGGATAGAATCCTGAATGGTGTGATTTTGAGGAACCGGTTTAGAAAGGATAAATCTAGTACTGGTTGTCCAAGGGCCATCTATTTTGTGGACCAGAAAAAGTCTCGAGTAGAAGCCTTCTCCGTCCTGTTGGGACAGGTTCTATTGTCCTTAGTCTCAAAGTCTAGTAGTACGTGAAGTAGGATGTGGAGTTGACTCATGGGGGAAAAAAAGGATGGCCTTTGGAATGGGTTTCTCCTTCCAAAAAAGGAAACGTACATTTTGAATGATAGTCTATAGGCAGTGGTCCGATGTGATTGTTTTCCAAACGTGGAGGCAGTGGGGGAGGCGGGCTGACAATATAGGTGGGCAACGCAGTCACGCATTGTTGGGTCCACTTTTATCTTGAAAGGGCCATCTTGGACTGAGTTGTGAGGTAACTGGTCTGGAGAAGGTTTGTCTCCTGGTTCCTCTCCTATGCCTGGTAGAGGAGGGGGTAGCAGACAAAGACGGTTTCCTGACAAAAGGTCTTTGCAGGATAATTCCTGTAGTATTTAGGGATGGGAGACCAGCAAATGCTTGATGTCCTGAAACTCCTTACTTTTCTCCTGCAGGTTTTTTTAAAAAAGTTCTGTAGATTGTTTGCCAAACAAGAAGTTATGGTCTAATGGGGCATCTAGAATTTTAGATGTGAAATCCTCTGGAAGTGGTTGGAGGCGAAGCTAAGAATATCTGCGGAGAACTGAAGCAGAAGCTAGCTATAGACCTAGCAGAGGCCCCTGCAGCATCACAACAGCATCTAATGGAATGTTTGGCAACCTGAGAACCCAGGGACAGTTTAGATGCTATCTCAGTTTTTGTGGGACATTCAGGGGGTGGAAGCCAATAGAATGGTGGCTTGTGAAACTAGGACCAATGCATATTTTATCATGTGTTTGGTAAATGACAGCTCTGAAGGCCAGAGTGGAGGTGGTGTACACTTTTTCCAATCCTGTCCATGCTTTTGCTATCCTTATCAGTGGGCAGAAGAGATACTGAAGGAATCAGGCTAGAATGCTTGTTAAGGGAGACAGCTAGTACTGCAGGGTCTGCCAGGGGAGGCTTTATTAAGTATTTCTGGTAACTGGGTACTTTGTAGAACCTGTCTGGTCTCTTAGGAGCAGGTGGTTGTGGGTAACAAACCAGACAACACAAGTGTGCCGCACAATCACAGCCCTTAAGGCGAAATAACATACCTAACACACTAGTAACAGGCGACTCTATAGTCAGGCACACTGACGTCACGCAATAGGCTGGACAAGCAGAAAGTTACTGTTAGGTGCCTGTCGGGAGCCAGAATCCGCCACATAACACAAGCACTCAGGTCACTCCAGAACAAGTACAAATATGACTCATTGTTCACGTTGGTGTGAATGACCTGAGACGTACCTCCCTGGACTACATAGAGACATGGAAGAGCTCTCTGATCATGTAGCCCAGGCTGGTATGACCCTGACCAGCATCCTGCCCTCACCAAGAATGATACCTCAGTATAAAGAAAAAATGATCAACTTGGGCCAAAAAGAGGAAGCGTCAACAGGAGCATTGACAAAGGAAGACTTAAAAGGACCCGCAAAATCACAGATGCATCCAAGCGTGATGTCTCATGACAACACCTGCATCTGCTGCTCTAGCCGCCCCTTTGGTAGTATGAGAAATCAACCGAATGGACGAATTAGACATGAATTCCTGGGTGAAAGCTTTGAAGCAACTTTCACGTACCTCAGATACTGCTCCTGCTAGAGTTCCCAAGAGTTCCGTGATCAGGTGTCTGGTCTCCAGGTAATAAGCTCAGTGTCAGGACTCTCTCAGGCATGCTGCACGAAGGACTGAACTAGATCTGCAGGTGGGGTCACCCAGAAAGTAGAGGGTTGAGCACGAAAAGCCTGCAACAATACACACTTGTCAGACGAAAAGTTGGAGGGCTTCCAGTCTCCCCACTACTTTATGATTTCTTGTATGTCCCCAAAGGAGAAATTCTTAGGGGGTGACTGTGGGGATCCTTTCCCCTCATTGTAGTCTATTCTTCAGAGGAATTCACGTGCTTCCTCTTGCATGATCTCTTGTGGGGAGGGAGAGAGGAAAGGGGGGAGAATACCAGCAATGGTATTAGGGATTACCACACAGGCAGCAAGGCCTGTACCACCAATGGAATGAACAGATACCAAAATTTTGGTAAGGAAGCAGGAAAGAATCACTCAAAAAGGGTAAGCAAACTATCAAGGACTACTACTAAAGGGGAAAAATCCCCAAGTTAGAGAATTAAAGTTGAAATATAAAATCTAAACCACTTCGCTTGAGAGCTGGCCTGATGCGTCTTGATACTCAACTCGGCAAATAAGATCTGAAGTGAGAGAAGGGCACTATGGGTAAGCTTAGCTCGAGAGTTTTTTGGCTGGCGCGAGCTTGTTATAACAGCAGACTCAAGACGGAACAGATACCCAATCATGAATGAAAGATGATTAATAGATGAACATTACCCAAGACAAGAAAATCACAAAAAAGTACCTGTGCTGGCTCCTGCTACTGCTTTAGAAATAGCACTGCTAGAAATGGCACGATTTCTATTCATGATCTCTTCAAATTCAGCCTCATTTAAGGTGACCACAGTACTTTCGAGCTCCCTGCTAAGAAAAAAATAATTTAAAGACATGGACAAACTACTCTATGCTTTGGTCTTTAGCCAAGTGCTAATTTACCTACAAGTAGCATCAATAACCATTTGCCACTGTTTTAACTACCAAAATCACAATATTGGTAAGCCAAATGATTTGCTATGCTAAGCTGGTGCACAGTTATCAAAGCTTATATAAAAATTTGAAACCAAGTCAAGTTAATGGTAGATTACCATTGCAGATTTGACACCAAATTAAAACTGCCCACCTTTAAAGGTTACAGCTTTCTTATCAAGATGAATAATTCTAGTAAAACTTAGCAAGTCATTAAAATTAAAACAAAAACAAACTCAGTGCTTTACACAATCTAAAGCTGAAACAATAAAGTAACATTTTTTCATATGCTGAGAAAATGCTACAAATTATCAAAACACAAAAAATGGAGAGGAAAACGACTTGTCTTCCTAAACAAAGACTTTTGCAGAAATAAATAAATAAATAACAATACTACCGATAACTCAAGTTATGTCCGTAAAACAAAAATAAATGCAAATACAAAGAGGAACAACCACGACAGCTGAGGTTTCCAGTATCAGTCTTTACTTGGTGCACAAACACAAGCGCTTTCACGATAGCTTCATCACCTGATGAAGCTACCATGAAAGCACTTGTTTCTCTGTGCACCAAGTAAAGACTGATAGTGGAAACCTCAGCTGTCATGGTTTTTGCAGACAAAAGCAGATGGACACAAATCAGCTTCATGTATACCATTGCATTACACAAACTGGTTATTCATGACCTCAACCCTAAAACGTCCCTGGCACAAAACTATGCTTACTGCTTGACTTTCCAAAATGACTGCACACTGATTAATACCTTAACTTCAGCTTTCCAAATGTGAAAAAAACAGACACTGAAAAATCAAGACCAGGAACTCTGTCACTTTTAGTAAACTCAGCTACTGGCCATTAACTGTACTGCCTAGATGTCAGTAAAGATAACTCTAGGAGAGCCTTAAAGAAAATCAACTAGAAAAGGTAATAACACTGCCTGGGAAGAATCCTGCAGCTGTTGAGCAAAAAGCAGTCCGAGCTCCAGCTTTCTTGCAAGACATGGCTTACAGTAATCTATAGGAAAATATAAGTCAACTGTGCTTAGACCCGATTAAAACAATGGAGTTTATCAACTCACAATAAAAGGCTGGAAAATGCAAGACGCATTGAACAGATATTCAGATGAGCTGATATACCTGCAAAAATCAAGAGGCAGAAATGGAGACTATCAAACTGTTCACAAAAGTGTTTTAAAAAAATAGAATTAGGACAGAGCATGTAGGGAAAACTTTTAGTTATGTACTTACCATAACTTTAGATGTATGCGATCCATCTCGCCTACATTCTGTACAGATGGGTTCGGAGCCGATCCTCTGCTCCGACTCGGCACGCTATACAAAAGAACGAAGTCTCTTACTGGCTGAGGTACCTCATATCCCAAGATGCACCACTACTGCTTCCCCAGATCTTGTTTGTCCGCACACATGCACACACACAGACTGTTGTTATAAGATTGCCAGGTGTTTCAAGAGAGGAAACAGTTGTATTCGGACCGTCCGGTCTCTTCTGGCCTCCAAGGTAGGGGGAAGCAGGGTGGGTTATTAGGAATGTAGGCGAGATGGATCCCATACATCTAAAGTTATGGTAAGTACATAACTAAAAGATGTAATGTGAACCTATCTTGCCTACATTCTGTACAGATGGGACAGCGTCCCTAGCACCTAATTCCTGGGTGGCTCATTGGAAAACGGTCCGGAGAACCGTGGAACAGAAGGAAGCTCGACCCCTAGATGCCACATCCAATTTGTAGTGAGAAATAAAGGTGTGTAGAGAGGACCACGTAGCAGCCGCACAGATGTCATTAATAGAGAGCTTAAAGGCTGCCGAAGTGGCCATAGCCCTGGTAGAATGAGCTTTCACTGGAATTGTAAGCTCTTTATTTGAAATGCGATAAATATGACTGATACAGTCTCTGATCCACTTGGCAATAGTGACTTTCGTGACGGCTTTGCCCAATTTATTGTCCGAAAAAGACACAAACAGTTGATCTGATTTTCATGCTTGGTGTGTCCTGTCCAAATAGAAACGTAATTGTCTGTGCACATCTAAGCTGTGAAAGGTATACTCAGCTCTGTTTGTATACTTAGGGAAAAAATAAAACGGTAATTCCAATGATTGTTGCAAACAAAAATTAGAACAAACCTTTGGTATAAAGGATGGGTTTGGTCTAAGAGATACTCTATCCTTGTGAAATACCAGGTATGGTGGTTTGACACATGAGGCTTGAAGTTCTGAAACTTGCCTGGCTGATGTGATAGCAACTAGAAGGGCAGTCTTCCAAGAAAGAAATTTCAAGTCACAGGTTGCTGCCGGTTCAAAGGGAGGTGCGGTTAATGCGCCTAGCACTACGTTAAGGTCCCACGGTGGTGCGGGATGAGATATAGGGGGCCGTAGAAGCCAAGCTCCTTTAATAAAAGCTTTGCACAACTTATTGCTCATTAAAGGTGGTTCTACGTTCTCGTGAAAATTGGAAATAGCTACCAATTGAACTTTGATGGTAGACACCGAACAACCCTGGTTGAATAGGGAAGTTAAAAACTTCAGAACCTCTGACACAGAAGCTGTCATAGGGTCTAATCCTCGGAGTTGGGCCCAAATAGCAAACCTCTTCCATTTACTGCTATACATCTTTTTTGTAGAAGTCTTGTGGGCCGAGGACAATATATGCAAGACTTCAGGGTCGAAAGAATGGCTCCTAACTATGGTCGGAAGAGGAGTAGCCAAGCTGCTAGCTTCAATGAATGTAGGGACTGATGGAGCTGTCCTGACTGATGCGTCAGGAGGTCCGGAACTTGGTCCAGGAACCAGAGACCGTCCAATGCATACTTGCAAAGAAAGGGGAACCAAACTTGACGAGGCCAGTATGGGGCGATTAGAATCGTTTTGCTTCCCCAGCGAATCGCCTTCTGAATCACCTTGGGGAGAAGGGGAACCGGTGGAAAAGTGTATAGCAGACCGGAGGGCCAAGGTTGGGCCAGAGCATCCTTGGGGATCTCCCCCGGAACTGGAATGAGAGAAAAGAACTGCTGGCATTTTGCGTTGAGGGGAGTTGCAAAAAGATCGCAACATGGAACTCCCCATCTCGTGAAAATCTGTGTTATCACTTTGTGATTCAAGGACCATTTGTGAGGGGAGAGAATAGTCCTGCTCAGTCTGTCGGCTATCACACTGGATGTCCCCGGAATGCGTGTTGCCACTAGAAAGCGTTTGGTAGCAATCGCCCAATCCCATACCTTCATGGCCTCTCTGCAAAGGGGGTAAGACCTGGTCCCTCCTTGCTTGTTCAAGTACCAGACTACCGACATGTTGTCGGACTGAATGGCAATCGTCCCATGGGGGAGGTGATCGTGCAGTGCTAGCAACGTTGCAACATTAAAAGCACCGCCCTCATTTCCAGGATATTGATGTGGAGAAGATTCTCGCCGGAGTGCCACGTGCCTTGGACTGACCTGTCCAGATAATGTCCCCCCACCCTGTCTGGGAGGCGTCCGTAGTAAACGTGGCCGAAGGGGATGGGGGAACGAAGGGTCGCCCCTGATCCAGGTTGGAGGAAAGAAGCCACCAATGAAGATCCTGTTTGCACGTCTCTGATCAATATGTGGTGACTGAGGGGGAGGTCTTGATAAGACCACTGGACTGAGAGGAGCCACTAGAGTATCCTCATATGCAACCTTGCCAAGGGGATGAGAAGAATGGTGGCTGACATGGAACCTAACAGCTGCAGGACCATTTTCGCTGGAGCGCGACGTCTGAGGAGTAACGCCCGAACCTGAGACTGCAATGTTGCTATCCTTTCCGCAGGAAGATAAACTCGCTTCTGCCTTGAGTCTATTTCTGCACCAATAAACAGAATACGCTGTGATGGCAGCAATACGGATTTTGTCCAATTGAAGGTGATTCCTAAGGAGTTGCAGAGGGAGATAGTGGCTGCTAGAGTTTTTAAGAGTAGATGCCTTGAGGTGGCAGTTAGGAGCCAGTCGTCTAGGTATGGAAGGAACTGGAAATCACTGTCCCCTAGGCTGAAGCGCAAGTGTCTCCTCGACGCCTGATCTATCAGAATGTGATAATAGGCGTATTTGAGATCTATGGAGCACATCCAAACACCCTTGTCCAGAAGCGGGAGAATGGTTTGCAAGGTGACCATCCGGAAGTTGGACTTTTTCACTGATCGGTTTAACCTGCTGAGATCCAAAATGGGCCTCAAGTCCCCGGTCTTTTTTGGTACCAAAAAGAATCTTAAGTCCCTGATCCGGCTTGATCTGCGGGGACAGGCTGGATGACTCCTTTTTGAAGCAGCTTTGAAATTTAGATGGATGCCAGATCCCGTTGACTGGGTGGCGGGTCCGGGATTCTTTGGGATGGTGGGGGGGGGTTGAGAGAAGGGAATGGTGTAACCTCCAGCGATGATTTGGAGCACCCATTGGTGCTGAGTGATACTTTCCCAGGCCTTTAGGTGCCTCGAAAAGCGACCCCCGACTGGCTCCGGAGCTGCACAGTCGGGCACTCCTTCAGGGATGCTGGAAGGAGGAGGAGCCACGAAAGGACTCGCGGTCTCCAGTGTTGCGGGGGCCTCCGCCGCCTCTGGGACGGCGTCTCCCTAAAAAATTTCCCCTTCCTCTGCCTCTAGAAGGGGAATCGCTCTGCTGCGATGAGTAATGCTTTTGAGACTTACGGAACCACGTTTTCCCTCCTCTTCGAGCCTTGGGATAAGGTCTGAAGGAGTTGGAAAACCGGGCCCCTACGGCAGTTAAAGTCTTACCCTCCTGCTCGCAGCGAGTCAAAGTGTCCTTTACCTTGGGTCCAAAAAGGGAGGACCCATCGAAGGGGGCGTCGGCAAAGGAAGACTTAAAGGCCTCTGCAAAGTGACACAGGCGTAGCCAGGCTTGTCTCCGTTGAGCAACACCTGTGCACGCCGCTCTGCTCACTCCTTCGGCTGCATACGAAATGAGCCTCATGGACGAGTTGGATAGGGAGGACAGAGTAGCCAACTGGGAGTTAACAGTCTGGGCCAACTGCTCAGGTAAGTTACCGGAGAGGGTATCCGAAAGCTCCTTGACCAGATCCCTCTGCAGTCTCGTAAAATGCGTCAAGTAGTTCAGAGACCTTAATGTAAAGGTTGCTGAAGCAAGGGTGCACTTCCCGTATCAATCCATGCTCCTAGACTCCTCATTAGGAGGATGGACGGACGTTGAAGCCTCTGCCACATCTTGTTGGGTGGCAGATGCCACCACCAAGGCATCTACAGCCACACCTTTGGAAAGAAAATCCTTATCCGGGGGTGCCGACAGGAATTTATTGGGGCGAGCTGGCACCGGTTCAACAGAGTCCGGGTGTTACCACGCCCTTCGAGAGATCAAATCCAGGAGCTCATCGAAGGGCGGAGACACCCAGGAGGCGGAGGGCTGAGCCCCGAAGGCCTTGAGGAATACCGACTCCTCAGCAGAAGGGGGTTTGGACTGCCAGTCTCCTCGCTGCTTAAGGATTTCCAAGATGTCCGCAAAGGATACATCATCCAAGGACGACTTGGGGGACCCTTCCGCATCATCGAGGTAGGTATCCGAGGTGAGAGACTCATCAGGGGAGTCAACGTGCTTCCTCTTGCACTGTCTCTTCCTCGGGGGTTCCTCCGAAGACGTTTCGGAGGGACCTCCAGGAAGAAGGGAACCCCCAATGGGGGTAACCTCAGGCCCCAGGGCTCCGCTGTCATGAGACAGGGGGATTGCAAAGGAACCAGTCTCCGTGCCAAGGGAAGGTGGTGGTGAGATGGTAGAAGTGGCCAGAGAGGACTTGGCCAAGGCACTCCTCATGGCCTTGAAAGCGGGACCCCCAGAGTCCTGGGAAGGTTTAACCCCCAAAGCCACAACAGCAGTCGGAACTCCTGCCGCCGACGCACCGAGAGGGGGAGGCTCGGAACCGAAAGGATCGGTCCCGAAGCGTCCCCCCGGGGCCGACAGAGGAGGTCCGTGTACCGAACACCGACCCGAAGGGCAGGGTTGGAGTTAGGGTCGAAACTGACCCGACAACCTCCACCGGCTCCACCAACGCCGAAGCTGTTGGAGGAGGAACCAAGAAGGCAGGGTGGGAAACCGGCTCCGGAGCAGACTGGGCTGGAGCAGAGACCAACTTTTGAAAGACCGGAGACTGAAAAAGCCTTTGAAGCACCCTGTCTACATCCGAATCGGATATCCTCGTCGACAGAGAAGAGACCGACCGGGTCCGAGTCGACTTCTCCGCCGGTTCCGAAAGACTGGGGGACCGGCTCCGAATGGTTTTGAGAAGTATTGGCGCAGAGGGAGATTCCAGCACCACAGCAATTTCCCTCTGAGCCGATGTGGACTTCGGCACCGAAGGGGAAGTGTTTGAGCGGGCAACCTTCATCGGCTCCGAAGGCAGTGGAGCCAATGGAGATGACTCCTCTCGATGCCCGAGCTCTCGGCTCCGAAGCCAGAGGAGTCTAGGCTGGAGACATCGAGGCAGACCGTTCCGCCCTCTGCTCCGAAGTCCATGGAGCCGACGGAGAAGCCTGCCTTGACTTTTTTGCTGCCGGATCCAACGGGCTGGTCGGAGCCGAAGATTTTTTCTTCCTCGACGGGGAAGAAGAAGATAGGGCTTCCTCAAAGGAAGGGGTAATAAGCCCTTTCAAAATCAACTTATTTTTCCTCTCTTGGAGCACGCGAGAGGAAAAAGCGTGGCAAACGCTACAGGATTCCTGAAGGTGCTTCGGCCCCAAACAGTATACACAAAGAATGATCGTCCGTAATGGACATTTTATAATTGCATTTCGAACATTTTTTAAATCCTGATGGCCTATGTTCCTTCGACATGGCTATCTACTTCAACACTGACTTCTAAGAGAAAAATAACCCATAGACTAGGGCAAGGTCCCTCTAAGTTAAACGGGATCACTTACCACCAAGAAAAAAATACAATTTACCACAGAAAAAAATTTTAACTACACAATTCCACAATGAGTAGCTGTTAAACAGCTCTAACTAAGGCGCGTGGGCTAGGCAAGGCCCCTCTAACTTAAACGGGATCCTCGAAGAAAAAACAATTTCACCACAAAAATTCAAAAATACTCAGTCACACAACAATAAGTAGCTGTTAAAACAGCTTTTGGGTAAGTTTAGCGAAAATTCTGACAGAAAAATAATCACTAAGAGGCACTTAGCTTAGCCAAGTCCGAGACCACATCTATGCTGTAGAAGCGGCAAACGAGATCTGGGGAAGCAGTAGTGGTGCATCTTGGGATATGAGGTAATTCAGCCAATAAGAGACTTCGTTCTATTGTATAGCATGCAGAGTCGGAGCCGAGGATCGGCTCCGAACCCATCTGTACAGAATGTAGGCGAGATAGGATCACATTACATCCTGTGATTTCTGCTGTACCAGAGAAGCTAGAAGGAAGAGACTTAATTTTATGAAGGCACATAAGAAAAGTACAGTTGTGTACACTTACCATAAATGTAAATGTTAGTGTATTCACTGTTGCAGTCATTACATCTGGGTAATCTGCTGGCACCCGGTTGCCCTCAGTCAGCCTGAATAACAGTCTTGGGTCCTGCGTCGGTTGCTGTCTCCTCTCCCATGACGTCAGGTCATCAGGGGTATAAAAACATGCAGCCAATGCCATTTTAAATCCGTTTTTCTTGCCCCAGATGTAAGGTGCACCCCAAATGGGGAGCAAAAAAAAAATATGTATACATATATATATATATATATATATATATATATATATATATATATATATATATATATATATAAATATATAAATGCACCTTTAGTAACATTAACTTTACCTTCAACTAAAAACAAATACACCACAAAGGCTTTTGAGTATAGTGAAGGAAAGAAAAGGCGTTGAATGGGGGATGGCATCTACATTTATGGTAAGTGTACACAACTGTACTATGTTCTTTGCTTTTCACTGTTGCAGTCATTACATTTGGGAAGAATCCCAAAGCTATGGATGGGAGGATGGAACTAAAAAGCATTAGGAGCAGCTATAAGGCCCTGCAGGACTACAGTGGCAAAGTCTGCCCTAGATTTAGAGAGGAGAGGTAAATAATGCTTTGTGAATGTGTAAACAGAGCTCCAACTAGCAGCTTCTAGAATGTCTCTGGTTGAGACGCCTCTGAGAAAAGCTGCTGAAATAGAGGCAGCCCTAGTGGAATGGGATCAGATTCCTTTGGGCACACGTTTACCTTGGTGCAAATAGCAGAAACAAATGCAGTGGCTTATCCATTTGGAAATAGTCTGCTTTGATATAGCCTTCCCCTCTGATCCTGCAGCAAATGCTACCAGTACTTGCTTAGACTAAGATTTTGTCCTGTTTAAGTAGAATTTTAGCTATCTGTGTACATCCAATGAATACAGAATCCGCTCCCCATTGTTCTGCGGATTTGGGAAAAATGTTGGCAGGTGAATGGTCTGGTTAAGAGCCACACTGGATACCACCTTAGGCATAAAAGGATTGGTCCTGAGGGCCACCCTGTCCGGGTAAAATATGATGAAAGGCTCCACTTCCATGAGAGCCTGTAGTTCTGAAACCCTTCTTGCTGAAGTGACTGCCAAAAGAAAGGTGGTATTCCAAGAAAGAAATTTTATATCCGCAGTAGCTGCTGGTTCAAAAGGAGGCAGGGTGAGTTTTTCCAGCACAAAATTGAGGTCCCATGCAGGAGCTGTTGCTCTCCTGGGAGGACTTAAGTTTTTGGCCCTTCTGAGATGCTGTTTAAGCACTGGATGAGAAGGGGGGGGGGGGCTCTGTTGTAATGAGCTGAGATGGCAGAGGCATGGATTTTTATTGAAGAAAAAGATAGGCCCTTGTCAAGCACCTCAGTTAAGTATTGTAAAATCTGAGGAATACTGGGCTTTGCTGCGTCTATTCCTTGTGCTTGGTTCCAAGCAGAGAATCTCTTCCATTTATCAGCATAAGATTTTCTAGTACTAGGCCTTCTGACTTCCAGAATGACATCCATCACAGATTTACTGAGAGATGAGGGTTAAATAATTAGTTGATTAGCCATGCTGCAAGATTCAGAGTTTGGAGCAGAGTGTGCAGTATTTGATAGTTCTGCCGAGACAGATGAGGTGTTATGAGGCAAGTACCACGGAAGAAGGTGTGACATTCCTTAGAAGCGCGCATCAGTGCTGGTGAGGCCAGTCCGGAGCAAATAGGATCATTTTTGTTTTTTCCTGTCTGACTTTTAGTAAGACCTTGGAGAGTAGAGGCAGAGGGGGAAAGGCATACACCGATGGATTTTTCCAGCTGAAGGATAGAGCATCCACTTTCCATGCTTTTTTGTGATGAGTTCTTGTGCAGAGTTTGTCCAACTGATGGATCTATTTGCCTCTCCCCAAAACTATGTCCGGGCTCCCCCATTTCTGTGCGTTAACATGCTGAAGATTTGTGGATCCAGTATCCATTCATGCAGGTCCATAAGATTTCTGCTTAGGTCTGCCTGAGTATTTTGCTTTCCTGGCAGGAACTGAGCTTGAAGATGTATTCGGTAAGACATGGCTGTGTTCCACAAGGCCATGGTTGGTCTGCAAAGGGGGTAGGAATGTGTACCCCCCTGCTTGTTTATGTACCACATAACTGTGGTGTTGTCAGTCTTTATCAGTAATTGTCCTGGATGAAGCAAGTCCTTGAAGGCTGTCAGAGCATTCTGAACAGCTAGCATTTTTTTTTGGTTGATATGCAGATGGCTTGGGCTACATTTGCCCTGAATGCATCTCCTTGCCAGGTGGCCCCCCCAAGAATAGTCTGATGAGTCTGTAGTTAGGGTCTGGGTGGTAGGGGGTAGAGTGAATGACAGATCCTTGTTTTGGTGACATGTCTCTGCCCACCAAAGAAACTCCTGTTGTAGGCAGGGAATAAGAGGAATCATTGTTTCCAGGCTGTGACAATGGTGACTCCATAAACTTTTTAGGTACCATTGAAGTTTCCTCATATGAAGTCTCGCATATGGAATTAGTAGAATGCAGGATGCCATGAACCCCAACGCCTGCAGAATTTGTCTTGCAGATAACCGGGTTTTTGTTGCCATTTGGTTGAAATATGTTGTCAATTGCCTTTGTCTGGCGTGAGGTAAGCCATGTGGGCAGTTATATTCAAGCTTGCACCCAGTAATGTAATTATTTGAGAGGGTACCACTTGTGATTTATTTTCTTTTATGGTGTACCCTAGGCATGCGAGAAGCCTTTTTACAAACGCCAGGTGTTGAAGTAGAGTGTCCTTGTCCTCTGCTTGAATGAGACAGTCATCCAGATAAGGATAAATATGAATGTTTCTTTGCCTGCAGAATACAATTACTGGTGCCAGACACTTTGTAAAGACCCTGGGCGCAGTAGATAAGCCAAAAGGCAGTGCAGAGAATTGGTAATGCAAAAAACCTGCTTTTAAGCAGAGGTATCTTCTGCATGATTCCCTTAATGGGATATGCAGGTATGCCTCTTAAGTCTAGAGTTACTAACAAAGCATTCTTGCCTAGCATAAGCAGTAGCTGTTGTAAAGTCAGCATTATGGATTTTGGAATGTCCAGGAATGTGTTTAGAATCGATAAGTCCAGTATTGGACACCATGAATTGTCTTTGCTGGCTACCAGGAAAAGTCTTGAATAAAATCCTTGTCCTTTTTCCTTTTCCTGGTACCAGTTAAATACCCCCATATCCATGAGGGACCCGACTTATTTCTGGACCTCTGCCCACTGGTTGTGGCAGATCCGGCCATCCGTTTGGAATTGGCAAAGTATGGAAATGAAATCTGTACCCCTGGGATACTATGTTTAATACCCACTTGTCCTGGGTAAATAACGGCCAATTTGAGCATGAAGTGCTAGTTTCCCCCCCAAGGGGGCTGCCAAAAGATACGTGCTTGGAGATGGTAGAAGAAAGTAATTGAGACTGCTTACTGTAGGGTTGTGCTTTGTTTCCTCCAGATTTGGAGGTGGAGGCACCCCATTGCTTTGACCTGTAAGAACCCTGTGATTGATATCTGGAGCCTTTACAGCGCCTGGGTTTGCCCTGAGTGACTCGGACACAGGAAAGGACCAATTTTTTGTAGGCCAGTGTCTACTGAACCTGGGTGGCTGCACTTGCAAGAAATCTTTTACAGTTTGCATAGATTTAGCTTAGTCTTCCATTTTCTTTAAAACCTCTTCTGCCTTATTACCAAAACAGAGTATCATGCTGCAAAGGGGCATCCAACAATTTAGCTTTAACATGATCAGCCAGATTTTGCAACTTGAGCCAGGCATGCCTTCTAATCACAGATCCAGTAACGGCGGCCCTACAAGAGGCCTCCAAGGAATCAAAACCACACTGCAAAGTATGCTTTCCAACCTGTTCTGTTGAATGCAATAAATCCTGTAACTCTATTTTCCACACAATCAGAAATCAACATTTTCTGTTTCAGTAAGCCCATAACATGCTGTTGATATTTAAGCATATGAAACTAGCAGTTTAAAGCCCTGATTGCCAAGGTTGCAGACGTATAAACCTTCTTACCCCAATCTATCCAGCACCCTGGAATCTCTATCAGAAGGGGTAGGACTTTTTGGCTGTAGAAGCCTCAACACCTTTAGGACAATGAGAAAGTTTCAGGATCAGCAAAAGGATTTTTGAAAAGAAATTTGTGGGAGTCAGGAACCCTGTAATATCTGTCTGGCTTACTAGGGAACTGGAGGCAGGGAATCAGGAGCCATGCTTGATTACGAGAACACAACAATGTCTAATACAATGTCTAATACAGGTGGTATTGTCAAAGGTCTATGCTGACGAAGAAGGAAACCCCCTAAGCCTCTTTTTGATTCAGAGAAGTCCTGACTCTCCCAGTGAAAATGTTCCCTTAAAGTATGTAAAGTCTCTCCAAACGAGTAATCCTCAGGAAAAGATGCAGATGGGATGGATTCCTCTGTAGAATAATCCTCACAGGGTGGAATAGAAAATTCCTAATCAGAAGAGGCATGAATCTTAATGGAGAAGGATAGGCCTCTATTGAGTAGCTCTGCTAGGTAATCCAAGATTAGAGGCAAGGAGGGCACTGCTTTGTCCTTTCCTTTAGACTCAATACAATTACTGACTTACTGACATTGGTTTAGAACATGAAACAAGTTTCCCCAACGGGGTACTTGGCTTTAGTTGAAGACTTCGGTTCTGAAACTCGAAAACGAAAATTTCAGGAGCCGACCGGCAGTTGTGAATTGTTTCTGCTTCGGGAACCGCACATCAAGAAAGACTGGTGTAATGGCATTGGCTGCATGCTTTATACCCCTGACTACCCGACATCACGGAAGATGAGACGGCAACCAACGCAGGACCTAAGACTTTGATAATCAGGCCGACTGAGGGCTACTGCAAGCAGATAACCCAAATGTGATGACTGCAGTGAAACACGAAGAACATCCTGCTGTTGAGCCTCTGCCCACTGACTTGGGGGTAAGTCTGGCCAACCGTTTGTGGTTGGTAAGGTGTGGAAGTGGAATCTGTATCCTTGGAAAACTATTTAAAGCCCATTTGTCCTGGGTAATGAGTACCCAGTTTTTTGCATGCCGGGCAATCTTTCCCCCTAAGGGAGGAGGCAGTTGAGCAGGGCTTGGAAGGTTTAAGGTTAAATCACTGACATTTTTCCATTGGGGGGGGGGTCTTACTACTAACAGCTTTGTTAGTGGGAGCCCCCCCCACTGCTTAGGCTTGAGAGTACTTTGAGACCGCAGCCTAGGTGGTCAGCTGTTCTGGGGTTTGGACTGAAGGCCTGGAAGAGACAGGAAAGAACCAATTCTTAGAAGACCAATGCCTACTAAATCTGGGAGGCTGTACTTGCAAGAAATCTTTAACAGTTTGCATAGATTTAGCTTTTTCCTCCATCTTTTTAAGGACTGCTGCTTTGTTGCCAAACAGGCGGTCTTGGTTTAAGGGAGCATCCAGTAATTTAGCTTTAACATGATCTGGCAAATTTTGCTCCTAAAGCCAAGCATGCCTTCTAAGAACAGACCAAGTGACAGCAGCCCTGCAAGATGCTTCTAGAGAGTCAAAACCACATTGCAAAGTATGTTTACCAACTTTCTCATCAGAATGCATTAAATCCTGCAATTCTTTATTTTCAGCAGTCAGGAATCAACATTTTCTGTTTAAGTAGTCCCATAATGTGCTGCTGATACTTTAACATATGAAACTGGCAGTTTAAGGTCCTAATGGCCAAAGTAGCAGAAGTGTATACCTTCTTACCCCATCTGTCCAAGGCCCTGGAATCTCTATCAGAGGGGGGGGGTAGGGCTTTTGGCAGTAGTAGCCTTAATACCTTTAGGTTCTTGGGAAATAGACTCTGGGTCCGCAGTAGGATTCTTGAAGAGGAACTTGTGAGAGTCAGGTACTCTAATACCGGTCAGGTTTCCTGGGAGCTGGAAATAAAGTGTCTGGGGCCAGGCTAGATTCTAAAAAGGCATCACCTACAATGTCCAGGACAGGAGGGATAGCTAAAGGCCTGTGTTGAGGGAGGAGTAAAAATTCCCTAAGCCTCTTTTTGGAGTCAGAGTAATCCTGGCTTTCCCAGCAGAAATGCTCCCTAAGAGTGTGCAAGGTTTCACCAACAGAAAAATCTTCAGGAGGGGAAACTGGGGGAATGAAGTCCTCTGCATCAGAATCCTCATAGGTAGATAAGGGCAAATCCTGGTAATCAGAAGAAAAGTACAGTTTTGTACCTACCATAAATGTAGATGTCCGAGAGGTATGCATCTGCAGTCCTAACAAATGGGTTGTCCTGGCCTCAGGCAGCCCTTCGGTCGGCCGGATTCCAAAGTCTGGGTCTGGCCTCGGCTGGTGTCGCACTTCACCCGACGTCATAGCTGCAGTTCTTCGGGTATAAAGGCATCAGCAGACGCCATTTTCCTCAGTGTTTCTTGCCCCAGATGCCCTCTAGGAAGGCTAAATTTGGAAAAATGCAAATGTTTCCAAACAGAGAGCAAATAGAAATAAACATGTATATACATATATACAAACAAATACACCATAATAGATTCCCCCAGCTAGCTACAAGATGGGCACATACCCTAGGAGTACCACAGAGGGGAAGGAGGGTGGGTAATCCTGACTGCAGATGCATACCTCTCGGACATCTACATTTATGGTAGGTACAAAACTGTACTATGTCCTTCAAGGATGCATCTGCAGTCCTAACAAATGGGTATAATACCATAGCCAAACTGGGGGAGGAGGCCCTAACAAGATTATGGTGTAGTTAAGATCCCTTGCAAAACAGCAGTGGCAAAACCTGCTCGGGATCTAGAGTATAAGGGTAGATTATAATGCTTGGCAAATGTATGCACGGAGCTCCAAGTAGCAGCCTCTAAAATGTCTTTTGTGGCCACTCCTCGTAAAAAAGCTGTAGTAGTGGCTGTAGCCCTTGTGGAGTGAGGTCTGATATTTTCTGGAGTTGCTTTTCCATGATAAGAATAACAAAATCTAATGCAATTTCCTATCCATTTTGAGATTGTCTGTTTTGAAATTGCTTTTCCTTCCATTCCTGTGGCATATGCTACCAGAAGCTGGTCAGTTTTTCTATTGTTCTTGGTTCTGTCCAGGTAGTAGCGCAATTGCCTATGCACATCCAAGGTATGCAGCAGTCTTTCCCCCCTGTTCTGTGGGTTGGGGAAGAATGTAGGTAGGTGGATTGCTTGGTTTAAAGATACTCTGGAAACCACCTTTGGCATAAAGGTAGGATTAGTTCTCATGGACACTCAATCCCTGATGGAAGATAAGGAAGGGTTGTACTGCCATTAATGCCTGTAATTCAGAAACCCTTCTTGCTGAAGTGATTGCAAGCAGGAAAGCAGTTTTCCATGATAAGTACTGTAAGTCTGCTGTTGCTGCTGGTTCAAAAGGGGGGAGTGTCAACTTTTCTAGTACAAAGTTTAAGTCCCATGTAGGTAATGGTGGCTTCCTTGGTGGCTTTACATTTTTAATTCCTCTCAGAAACTGCCTGAGTAGAGGATGAGAGAAAACTGGAGGATCCATGTTGTATTCTGCTGAAATAGCTGACGCATGAATCTTAATGGAAGAGTAAGACAGGCCATTGTGGAAAAGCTCTGCTAAGTATTCCAGGATGTTAGCTATATTTACCAGTGCTACATTCTGCCCTTTTGCTGCACTCCAAAAGAGATATCTTTTCCATTTTGCTGAGTAAGTTTTTCTTGTTGAGGGTCTGCGAGCTTCCAAGATAATGTCTTTAACCCTTTGAGATAAGTCTGGGTTATTTTGTCTTATGCAATTCTCCAAGCAGCTAGCTGCAGTGTTTTCAGGTTCGGATGCAGGGTTTTGTAGTTCTGTGTTAGCAGTAGAAGAACCAGGGGTAGAGGCCATGCGTGTTCCCGAGACATACTCCTCAGTAGTGGGTACCAGTGCTGCCTCGGCCAGTCTGGAGCTATCAGGGTGATCTTGGGGTGGTCTTCTTTGATCTTCAGTAGCACCTTGTGCATCAGAGGAAGAGGTGGGAATGCATATGCTGACAGGTTTTCCCAACTGAAAGATAGGGAGTCCACCTTCCAAGCAAGTGGGTGGTATGTCCTTGTGCAGAATTTTTTCAATTGGTGATTGTGTGGGGCTGCGAATAAGTCTATTTCTGGAAGTCCCCATTTCCTTGTGATGGATTCGAAGATGTCTGGATGCAGCATCCATTCGTGGGCATCCGTGGTAGACCTGCTTAAGATGTCTGCTAGTATGTTTTCTTTTCCTGGCACAAATATTGCCTTGAGCTGTATGTTGAGGCTTAGGGCCACATTCCAGAGATCCATTGCCATCCGGCATAGAGGATATGAATGTGTGCCTCCCTGTTTGTTGATATACCACATAACTGTGGTATTGTCCGTCCTTATCAGTAATTGTCCCTGTTGGAGAAACGGTCTGAATGCCTGAATTGCCAGTTTTACTGCCAGCATCTCTTTTTGGTTTATATGTAGGTTCAGCTGGTCTTGTGTCCATAAGCCTTGTATGCACTTGTCCAGCATGTGTGCCCCCCAACCGAGGTCTGAGGCGTCTATGGTGATAGTCTGGCTTGGTTGAGGGCTGTGGAAAGGCAGTCCTTTGTTCAATTGGCAGGCCTGAGCCCACCATCGGAATTCTTGCTTCAGGCATGGAATCATTGGAATTTGGGTTTCTAGGCTGTGCTTGTGCTGAGACCATAAATTCCTGAGGTACCATTGCAACTTCCTCATATGTAGTCTGGCATGTGGGATCAATATTATGCAGGATGCCATGCAACCCAGGGCTTGCAGGACTTTCCTTGCTGTAAGCTGGTTCTGCGTTGTTAGTGCCATGAAGTAGAGTGGAAGGTGCTTTTGTTTCTCTGCTGTGAGGAATGCCATTTGATTTGATGTGTCCAGTTCTGCACCCAAGAAAGTTATCCTTTGGGATGGCAACAGCCTTGACTTTTTTATATTGACTGTGTATCCCAAGGCTTGCAGTAGATGAATGACCCTTTTCAAGTCTTTTGTTAATTTGTTTTTGTTGTCCGCTTGTAACAGGCAGTCGTCCAGGTAAGGGTAAATTTGAATTCCCTGAAGCCTGCAATATGCAATTACTGATGCCAGGCATTTCGTGAATACTCTGGGCGCAGTAGATAAGCCAAAAGGCAATGCTGAGAATTGATAATGCTCTGATCCTGCAAGAAATCTGAGGTATCTTCTGCAATTTGGCCGCATGGGGACGTGCAGGTATGCCTCCTTGAGATCTAGAGTTACCAGCCAAGACTCCTTGCCCAGCATGGGAAGAAGCTGCTGTAGAGTCAGCATTTTGAATTTTGGGACAATGAGGTATGTGTTCAGAGCGGACAGGTCTAGAATAGGTCTCCATTGATTTTCCTTCCCTGGCACTAGGAAAAGTCTGGAGTAAAATCCTTGTCCTTGTTCCACAGATGGTACCTTTTCTATAGCTCTCATCCTTTTTAAGTTGTCTATTTGTGATAGAGCGTTTGCCATTTGATTTGGAGGTAGGTTTGGCATTCCTCTCTTCCTTGGTAGAGTATGGAAGTGAAACCTGTAACCTTTGTCTATTGTCTGTAAAATGCATTTGTCTCCTGTAATGCAATGCCAGTTTACTGAGAATAAGGCTAGCTTTCCACCTAAGGGTGCTTCTATTTGTGCCCTGGTAGGCGGCTTCAGAGCCAAGTCACTGTGATTGTCTTGTGGAAGTAGTAGTGGCTGGATCTGCAGCAGTACTTCGCTGGTTGTTAGGCTGCCACTGACGTCCCCTGTAGGCACCTCTAGATTGACCTCTGCCTCTTGTGCGCCTATTCCTGCCTCTCTGTGCTCTGTTGGTGTCTGGAAAGGACCAATTCTTGGAAGGCCAGTTCCTACTAAACCTTGGAGGCTGAACCTGTAGGAAATCCTTAGTCTGTACAGATTTTGCTTTCTCTTCCACCTTCTTCAGCACTTGCTGTGCAGGGGAGCCAAACAAATTGTGTTTATCCATGGGAGCATCTAGGAAGCTTTGATTTTACATGGTCTGGTAAGGACTGCTCTTTTAACCATGCATGCCTTCTGATCACTGTACCAGTCATAGCTGATCTAAAGGAGGCCTCCAGGGCATCATAGCCACATTTTAAGGAATGATTACTGACCTGCTGTATGTTATGTACCATTTCCTGCAGAGACTTTTTGTCTAAGGGTTCAGGAGAGGACAGCTTTTTAGTTAACTGATCTAACAAATTCCTGATACTGAATCATGTGGAATTGACAGTTTAAGGCCCTAGCCGAAAGAGTAGCAGAAGTATAAACTTTTTTACCCCACCTCTCCAAGGCCCTAGATTCCCTTTCAGAGGGGAGTGGGTTTTTGGCAGAGGTAGCTGCTACCGCCTTGGGGCCCTGTGAAATAGTCTCAGGATCTGCAAAAGGAGCCTTATACAAGTGATTATGTGTGTCCGGAACCCTGTAGTATCTGTCGGGCTTAGCAGGGGCCGGAGGGAGTGAATCAGGAGCAGTACAAGCATCATTAAATGCATCATCCACAACAGTAAGAACTGGAGGAATGGCTAAAGGCCTATGCTGTGGCAAATGCAAAAAGGTCCTAAGCCTTTTCCTAGAGTCTGAGAAATCCTGACCCTGCCATTGAAACTGTTCCCTCATCGCATGCAAGGTTTCCCCAAAAGAAAATTCCTCAGGAGGGGAGGCAGAAGGAATGGAGTCTTCTGCATCAGAGTCCTCATATGGAGAATAAGGGCCCTCTGGAGGGTTTGTGTTTTCTGACTCATCTGAGGAGTAATCAGAAGAAACTGGCTCAGGGGGTTCTGCTCTAGGCCTCTTCTCTGGAGGTGGTTGGGAGGCCCTATCAGGGTGAGACTGGGTTCCCCTGATCAAAGAAATGAGATCCTCTGCTAGACTAAGCATTTGAGAACTGGAGCTAGGCCTGTGAGAGGGGGCTTTAGTAGGCACGGCCTTGGAAGTTTTTGCTGCTTTAGCCCTGGCAAAGGTCTTAATTGACATGGATGCAGGGGGCCTAGCAGCACCACGTGCAGGAGAAGATACATCTAGGGGAATTGTATCAGATAATTCCTGAGAAACTGTAAGAGCAGGAGGTAATTCAGTAGCAGATTCAGCCATGCTGGAAGAGGCCGCGGTAGGAGGCAAGCTTTCGGCCTAAGGAAGAACCGCAGAGTCGGTTTCAGCTGAAACAGAGACACTCGCGGTTGGCTTAACCGCAGTTTCGGCCGAAACCGCGGACCGCGAGTGTCGGTCCTTTTCCTTACGCTTTTTAGCTAAATGTGAAGTCGGAGTCTCCGACGGCATGATATAAGCAAAAGCGGAGCCGAAAAACTGCTCTGCAAACTCCGACCGACGTCTAAGCGTCCGTCGGTTGAAGGAAGCACAGGCTAAACAAGCTGCTACGTCGTGGTCTGGGCCTAAACAAGGTAGGCAGTATGAGTGGAAGTCTTTATGAGGTATTTGTTTCCCACAAGTTAAACAATTATTCACTTTTTCTGACATCGGCTGAGGCAAGAAAGAGTCCCCAACGGGGTACTTAGCTTTTTACAAGTCTTCGGTAGTAGAAATCTCTGGATCTGACCGACCGGCACTTGCGAACAGCTTCTGCTTCGGGCGCCGCGCGGCAAGAAAGACTGGGGAAAATGGCGTCGGCTGATGCCTTTATACCCGAAGATCCATGGTCGAATAAGCATTTTGCGGCATACCAGACTCCCAATGGGTCTCAGTAGAGGCCTGCGAATCTGAAGTAGCACGTATCAGGGGCTACGAAAGCACCTCACTGAGTTCCGGCGAACTGTCGACTAGCTTAACGGAAGCATCAACAGCTTTGGACCCAAGCGGTCCATCTTTGTCTTTACCTTCACATTTTTTCGGAATGTCAGTAGTTAGATGGCTTACCGAAGCCATTTCTGGATAGTTAAGCAGAATACCAAAATAATTTGTTGCAAAAATAAACCTACGATGAATAGTTCGGGGGTTGAATAAGGAACAAAAGCGACAGTGAGGGACGTCATGGTCTGGGCCTAAGCAAGGAATGCAGGACGAATAAAAATCTTTGAGGTATTTGCTTTCCACAGGTAATACAATTGTTAACTTTTACTGACATCGTTTTAGACCTAGAAAAAGGATCCCCAATGGGGTACTTAGCATTTTTGAAGAGTTTTGTTTCCAAAACTCGAAAACAAAAATTTCAGCAGTCGGCCGATAGGCACGTGCAAAAGTACAGTTTTGTACCTACCATAAATGTAGATGTCCGATAGATATGCAACTGCAGTCATAACATATGGGTTGTCCTGCCTCAGGCAGCCCTCGGTCGGCCGGATTCCAAAGTCTGGGTCAGACGTCGGCTGATGTCGCATTTCTCTCCGTCAGAACAGCAGGAGTATATAAGCATCAGCCAACGCCATCTTCTTCAGTGTTTCTTGCCCCAGATGCCAGGTGCCCTCCAATGAAGGCTGTAATCAAATTGGAAGAAAAATAGGTTTCCAGACAATAAATAAGCAATAAACAGGTACACCATAACAGATATCCCCAGCTAAGGAGAATAGGGATAGGTGTGGACCCAAGGCATAGAGGGGAAGGAGGGAGGGAAAACCAGACTGCAGTTGCATATCTATCGGACATCTACATTTATGGTAGGTACAAAACTGTACTATGTCCTTCAAGAATGCAACTGCAGTCATAACATATGGGCTGAATACCATAGCTTAGCTGGGGGAGGTGGTATGCTCTAGGAAAAGGATGGTGTAGCTATCAATCCCTGCAGGACTGCCGAAGCAAACCCTGCTCTGGATCTGGAATATAAAGGGAGGTTGTAGTGTATGGAAAATGTATGCACGGAGCTCCATGTGGCAGCTTCTAGAATGTCTTTTGTAGGCACCCCTCTTAAAAAAAGCTGTAGAGGTGGCTGTAGCTCTGGTGGAGTGTGGTCTGACATTGGCTGGCACACTCTTTACATGGAAGGAATAACAGAATCTGATGCAATGTCCAATCCATTTTGAAATTGTCTGTTTGGAAATTGCTTTTCCTTGTATTCCAGGGGCGTAAGCTACAAAATGCTGATCAGACTTCCTACTGGTCTTGGTTCTGTCTAGGTAGTAGCAAAGTTGTCTGTGTATGTCCAAGGTATGTAACAGTCTTTCCCCTTTGTTCTCAGGATTGGGAAAGAAAGTAGGCAGGTGAATTGCTTGATTTAAAGAAACCCTGGATACCACTTTTGGCAGAAAAGTAGGGTTGGTTCGTAGGGTGACCCTGTCTCTGTGAAAAGTTATGAACTGTGGTATTGCCATTAAGGCCTGTAATTCCGAAACCCTTCTTGCTGAGATTATGGCCAGCAGGAAAGCTGTCTTCCAGGAAAGAAATTGTAACTCCCCAGAAGCTGCTGGCTCGAAGGGAGGTAAATCAATTTTTCTAGGACAAAATTGAGGTCCCAAGCTGGTACTGGTGCCTTTCTTGGGGGCTTTATATTCTTGATTCCTCTAAGAAATTGCCTTAGCAAAGGATGTGAAAACACAGGTGGATCAGTGTTGTATCTAGCTGAGATAGCTGAAGCATGTATTTTTATGGAAGAGTATGAGAGTCCGTTATGAAACATATCTGCCAAGTATTCCAGAATGAGATGGATGCTCAAAAGTGATGCATCATGACCCTTGTTGGTATTCCAAATGCTGAATCTCTTCCATTTGGCTGAGTAAGCCTTTCTGGTGGATGGTCTGCGGGCTTCTGTTAGTATCCGCTGAACTTCCTTGGAGAGAGGTAAATTGAGGTTATTTATGGGATTTCCCAAGCTGTTAGCTGTAGAGTCTGGATGTTGGGATGAATAGTCCTGAAGTTTTGTTGAGTCAAAAGTTGAGGCCATTGTGGAAGGGCCCAAGTTTTGTTGTGACATATGCTCCGTAGTAGTGGGTACCAGTGTTGTCTTGGCCAGTCTGGAGCTATTAGGATCCCCTTCGGTTGCTCTGCCTTGATCTTTAATAACATTGTGGTCATCAGTGGCAGGGGTGGAAATGCATAAATTATTAGGGAGCTCCAGTTGAATTAGAGGGCTTCTACTTTCCATGCTTGTAGATGATATGTCCTTGAGCAGAACTTTTGTAAGTGATGATTGAGGTGGGAAGCAAATAGGTCCACGTCCGGCCTGCCCCATCTCGAGGTGAGTCGTATAAAGATGTCTGGATGTAGCCTACATTCGTGGGGGCCAAGGAAATTCCTGCTTAGACTGTCCGCCAGAACACTGTCTTTGCCTGGAACAAACTGGGATTGTAGCTGTATGTTTAGACCCAGTGATTTTTCCCAAAGATTCATTGTCAGTCTGCAAAGGGGGGTAAGAATGAATGCCCCCCTGCTTGTTTATGTACCACATCACAGTGGTGTTGTCTGTCCGTATTAGTAGGTGGCCTTGTTGAAGTTGTTGTCCAAAGGCCTCAATGGCATGCATTACTGCTAGCATTTCTTTTTGGTTGATATGCAGATGTGTTTCCTTTGGGGAACATTGCCCTTGAATACATCTGCCCTCCATGTGCGCCCCCATCCAAGGTCTGAGGCGTCTGTGGTCATTGTCTGTGTTATCTGAGGTTTTTTGAACGACATGCCTGTGTTTAACTGGCTTACTGTGGCCCACCATAAAAATTCCTTTTGTAGACATGGAATGAGTGGAATAATTGCTTCTAGGTTGTTGCTGTGTTGAGACCATAAGCTTTTTAAGTACCATTGAAGCTTTATCATGTGTAGTCTTGCTAGTGGGACCAAGAGAATGCAGGATGCCATGTAACCCAGGGCCTGTAGGAAACTCCTTGCAGTCATCTGGGTGAGCTTTGCTAAACTTTTGAAGTAATGAGTTAACTTCTTTTGCTTGTCTTCTGTCAGGTAAGCCATTTGAGAGGCTGTGTCTAGTTTGGCTCCTAAGAAGGTTATTTGCTGGGATGGCTGAAGTCTTGACTTTTGAAAGTTGACTGTGTATCCCAGAGCCTGTAGCAAGTGTATGACATAATTCAAGTTTTTTGTCAAGGTTAGTTTGTTGTCCGCTTGTATGAGGCAATCGTCCAGGTACGGGTAGATTTGAATCCCCTGGAGCCTGCAATGAGCAATTACTGATGCCAGGCATTTCGTGAATACTCTGGGCGCAGTAGATAAGCCAAATGGCAATGCTGAGAATTGATAATGCTCTGGCCCTGCAAGAAATCTGAGGTATCTTCTGCAGCTGTGTCTGATAGGGACATGCAGGTATGCCTCCTTGAGGTCCAGAGGCATCAGCAAAGACCCCTTGCCCAGCATGGGAAGGAGTTGCTGTAAAGTCAGCATTTTGAACTTTGGTACTATGAGAAAAGTGTTTAGAGCGGACAAGTCCAGTATTGGTCTCCATTGAGTTTCTTTTCTTGGAACAAGGAACAGTCTTGAATAAAAGCCCTGGCCTTGTTCTTGTTGTGGAACTTTTTCTATTGCTTTGATCTGACCAAGCAGAGAAATTTGCTTGATCGCCTCTGCCCTCTGATTTTGTGGAAGGTTTGGCATGCCTTGTTTTTTTGGCAAGGTATGAAAGTGGAACCTGTAACCGTGGTCTATAATGTCCAGTATCCATTTGTCTTTTGTCAGTTTGTGCCAATTTCTTGAAAACAGAGAACTTTCCACCCAAAGGAGCTTCTGTTTGCTCCTTGGTCAGCGGAAGTAGAGGAAAGTCATTGAGCTTGTCCCTGCGGGGCAGGAGAAACCCCTGTGTCACTTTTGGTTTGTTGGTTGCCATTGTCGTCCCCTGTAGGATCCTCTGTATTGCCCTCTTCCTTGGGCACGCCTGTTTTTACCCCTCTGAAATCTTTCAGGATTAGGAAAGGACCAGTTTTTAGAAGGCCAGTTCCTGCTGAATCTGGGCGGCTGAACCTGGAGGAAATCTTTGACTGTCTGTACTGACTTGGCTTTTTCCTCAATGGACTTTAACACATCTTTAGCATTAGCACCAAAAAGCTTGTTCTTTTCCAAGGGAGCATCAAGAAGCTTTGCCTTAACATGATCTGGTAAAGGTTGTTCTTTTAGCCATGCATAGGTTCATAGGTTCATACTAGGCTATCTGCCCGAGGGCATTTACAAGCCTAGCCCATAGTTTTGTGGCTTACGCCACCCCTTTAGTATGGGGAACTATACCCATTATTTTGCTGTGCCTCTGTCGAGCAGTGACACTGAGGTAATCCCTGGGGTATATCTGCGATCTCCCATCCATTGGTCAAGATTTCTCTTGAACAAGGCCAGCGAGGTGCTCTGCCTCACATATACCGGGATTTTATTCCACAGCATAGGGAGTCTTTGGGTGATGAATCTATCCCTCCAGCACGCCCTATTAATAGCCGTGTCGAGGTTTAAGTCTCTCGCCTTGTGGCTCTGATGGATCTAGATTTTTGAGGTGAAGCATATTCATCAAATCTGGGTTTGACATGGCCTTGTATGTTAGGCAAAGGTCACCTCTGAGCAAGCGGTAAGCGACTGAATAGAGCTGGAGTTCTTTCAGTCGGGCAGCATAGGACAGATGTTTGAGACCCTTTATCCTTTTGGTGAGGAACTTTTGTGGCCTCTCCAGCTGCTGCAAGTGTCGGGTCAGATACATTCGAATGGGGCACTGTACTCAATCATTGGTCTGATGAGTGATGAGTATAGGGAGACTATGACCTCCCTTGATCTAGATGAGAATCCCTTCATGATAAGGTGGGCAATGTAGAAGGTCTTCCTAACTACTTTAGCTACATGGGTGTCGAATGACAGACTACTATCAACCTGGGTCCCCAGGTCCCTGATAACTTCTTCTGTGCTCAGTGGATTGCCACCTATTTGGTAGCTAGGGTAACCTTGTTTTTCCCGAAGGGTATGACTATGCATTTTTGGCATTTAACTTTAGGCCATGGCTCTGGCACCAGTTATCCGCTTCTGTGAGACCCTTCTGAAGGATATCTGTGTCAGATGTGTTTTCTACTATGGCCCAGTTTGCAGTCATCTGCAAACTTTGTCAGCCATAACCCTCCTGTGTTTGCTTGTACTTCGGAAAAGTAGATGCCAAACAAGAGTGGGCCCAGGACTGAGCCCTGTGGTACACCACTTGTGACAGGCTTTGAGTCTGACATGGCGCCAGCAACTCTGACCCTGTGGGTTCTGTCACTCAGCCAGTTTGCAACCCATCTTGTGATGTATGGGTTAACATTTAAGCTGATGAGTTTTTCAATGATACCCGAGTGGGGTATTGTATCGAAGGCCTTCGCCAGATCGAGGTAGGCTGTATGGACTGCCTTTCCCTCATCAATGGCTTTGGTGACTGTTTCGAAAAAGTCAACCAAGTTTAGAAGGCATGATCTGCCTTTGACAAAGCCAAACTGGGATGGATCCAAAGTCTGCAAATTTCCTATGTCTTTATTTATGAAGTCCATTATGATCCTCTCCATGGCTTTGCAGATAAGGCTTGTCAAGCTAATGGGCCGGTAATTTCCAGGGTCGGTGGAGGCACCGCCTTTGTGAAATGGGACCACAGTTGCAGTGCGCCACTCCCTGGGTACATATCCAGAGGTAAGACTATGATTAAGCAGCTGTCCTAGCTGTGGGTTTAATTCCTCATTGAGTTCGTGGAGCACACAGCCGGGGACACCATCAGGTCCCATGGATGCTGTGTTTTTTGCTTTGGAGAGAGCAGTTCTCACTTGGGCGTTGGAGATGTTCGGGGGTCTGCAATCGCTTGGTATAGATATCTCTCCTTTGGGGAGGGGAGAAGTTTGCACTGAACCTGTCAGCCAGTATGTTGGCAATGTCTGTAGGATCAGTAATCTTCACATCATTTTGAACTAGTTCTGAGCATATCTGGGAGTTTCCTCCCAGGTTTCTAACATAGCTAAAGAAGGCCTTATGATTGTCTTTTGAGTCTTTAGCTATTTTTCTCTCAAAATTTGCTTTGGATGATTTTATGAGAGCTCTTAGTTTTTTACTTATAGTGATCAAGGGTGTCTTACCTTTTAAGGATTTTGCTCTATCTTGTAGTAGCTTCCTCCTTTTGTTGTAGAGTTTGTTTATGGCTGGGGTCCACCAGACTGGACGCTTGCCTTTGGTACAAAGAGTCTTTGTTTTGCTTGGGATTGCCTTATCCATGCAGTCCTGCAGGTGCTGGTAGAAGGCATTTGTAAGTGATTCAGCGGCTTGAGTACTGTTTTCCCGCTCGGGGCCTTAAAGGAGACCACACTAGTCTTTAGAAGTGTGAAGTCGGCTTCGAGAAGTTCTTTACTGTGGTCTTTTTATTTCAGGTGGGGTGGGATGAGGACCTCCAGCGAGATTAGTTTGTGATCTGATCTCACCAGTGAGGGGTATACTTCCAGTGTTGAACATTGTGCTCCCATGTTCGTGATGATGAGATCAAGTATGTTTTCTCCTCTTGTGGGGATGGTGACTAGTTGTTCCATGGCATTTGAGTTTATGAATTCCAGGAACTTTTGGGCTAGGGTGTTTGGGCTTGAGTAGTGTTCCCAGTCTATATTAGGGTAATTGAAGTCACCTAGTATGATGGTGTTTGGTGATACAGTTATCCCCTCTAGTGTTTGCAGGAAGGCCATGTGAGGTTCCTGAGTTTGTGAGGGTGGCCTGTAACATGCTACAATTTGCAGAGCAGTCTTGCCTATGGTTAATTGCACCTGGATGGTCTCCGATGCATCGTGCGTTGCCACCAGTCTTGAGGTGTGGGTGTCCTTGATGAATATGGATACCCTCCTTTCTTGGTATTGTCCGGATTTTGGGGCGGAACGCATGATGAGGTAAAACCTGATAGTGCTGGGGTGCTCTCAGGAGCCTTGAACCAGGTTTCTGTCACTGCACAGACATCGATGTTCTCCATACTGAGAAGGGCCTCGAGTGCGTGCATTTTGAGATTTAGACTTCTGGCATTGAGCAGCATTACCCTTAGTTTTTTCCTTTTTGTGTTCTAGGGTGGTAGGTTTAGAATTTGAGCCTTGCCTAAAAAGGCACTATGGGGTGGCAAGAGCCTTTGCCAATATCCGGAATCCCAGGGTGACAGGTGCAAGCCGTCCCTCGAAGCAGCGTGGCTTGTCCAGCATGTCATCCCAGGCAGACAGACATTGGATCCCCTTTGAATGACACCAGAGTTTAAGCCAATTGTTAAAGCTGATCATCTTATCTCTGTATTGTGGCATCATTCTTGGTGAAGGTAGGATACTGCTCAAGGTCAGGGTCATACCTGCCTGGGCTACATAATCCGAGAGCTCCTCAATGTCTCTTTTCATGTAGTCCAAGGAGGTACGTCTCAGGTCGTTTACACCAGCGTGGACAATGACTGAGTCGTATTTGTACCTGCTGTTGAGAAACCTGAGTGCTTGCGTTATGTGGCGGATTCTAGCGCCCGACAGGCAGCTTACTGTGACCTTCTCCTTACTCAGTCTGGTGAGCGGGACGTCAGTGTGTCTGACTATGGAGTCACCAATGACTAGTGTGTCTGGCATTGTGTTTGGCCTTAAGGGCTGTGACTGTTTGACACTCTGACTGTGAGGTCTATGTGTTGCAGGTGTTGTTTTCTGTGGTGGTGGTTGTTTGGGTGTCTGCTTTGGTGGCCTCTGCTGCTTTGGTAGATTTTTGATCAGAGCCGCCGAGTATGTCTTTGTGTGTTTATGTGTATGATTTGAGGTTGTGATGGTACTATGTGAGACTGGGTCTATAGTGCATGTGGTAACCTTCTCCTCCTGACTGGTCTTGCCAGTCCTATGTTGAGAGAGCTCAGCCTCCAGTTTGGCCGTATAGTTGCATCTCTCGCATGTATTTGTGTTTTGTGGGAGGAGGAGAGGGTTGTCTGTGTACATGAGGCAATTGTAACATTGCCTCAATATTCCCAGGTTCACCAGCTGAGCAGGAGAGGACACTAGCAACTGATCCCTCGACATGCTAGAAGGACTAGACAAAAACTTTAAAAGAGATTCCGGGGGCGTGGGTGACCGAGAAATGGGGGTTTGCCTTTTGGGGTGCTATCTATAAGAGTGCCGTATCAAGGTAATAAGTACTGTAGGAGCAAGTGCTAGGTTTAACAGATAGAGAAAAGTCTACTTGGAGTCAAGTAGAGATGATCTTTTAAGGTATTAGAGAAAGTGCTAGTAACAGGGCTGCTTAAAGGTAAGATTGAAAAGAATGCACTCTGCAGTGTGCACTAGAGAAGTTAGATATGAAAGTAGGTAACTTGAGTTTTACCTGTTTAAAAAGTTAAGGTTTAGTGGAGAGTTACTATTTTAAAACAGCAAGATGGACTGAAAGGGGTGGTTACTTTTGTATTTTGGTACTATGAAATACTGTAGGATGGCCAATAAATTTAAATAATTGAAGGGTGGGATTTCAAAAGTGATGGTTTTGTGATTACTCACATAAGCCAGTGAAAGTAGAGAGAAATGAGATATATGGTCAGATTAACATAAGAGGCGGGCAACTAGAAAGACAGTGGTATTTAACAAGACAACTTAAATGGGTGGGAGGGAGGGAAAAATTCTGCCTGACTCAGAACAGAGAGAGCTGTGGTCTCTTTTGAAGTTTTAATATGCTGTTAAAACAGAATGCAAGCAAAACACAAGGTAAAGAAAACAAACTACAGTATTCAAAATATAGAAAGGCAATACAGAAATACAAAAAATAACAGCAAACTAACCTTTCCTTCACAGCAAAGTGTAGCAGAGTCTGGATGAGCCTTTCTGAGTCAGATGACAAGAAGTGATGCCATTTTGCAAGCTATCCCAGCAGTAATATTTGAGATATTAATTTAAGACAACCCTGAGAGAGACTGAGTACTCTGTATTTGTCTTTGACCTGACAACATCAGCTGGAAGACCCATTCACTACATCTGCCTTGCTTGCTCTGCAAGTAAATTACTAGGCTACAGTTATTCTCTTAGATACAGTAAAGAATATAGCAAAGCTTAATTTAGATATGTTTTCTTTATTTATTTGAGACTGTCCTGCAATGTTGTTTTAGATATTTCCTGTGATTTTGAACTCTGATCTCATTGTAAATATATATAATTTAGTATTGTCTTGTTCTTTTATTATTTATTAATAAATATATTTAAGAGTTACATTGTGACTGATCTGTCTAGAGATATTTAAGTTCTGAGAGTACTTACATATTTATTTGGTGACACTGTGGGCCACTCCTAACAGCCTTGCTGTTGAATAAACTACCATTTGTATTAATAGTAACATTACACAGTAAGAATGAACACCCTTTCTTAAGGGCCTTAAAGTAGCTGATAAAGAGTTGGCTGGTGGCAGTAATAACTACCGATAGTCTGGGCTGAAAAGAGCACAGCTAGTAAACCTGTGCCAGCCTTGTGTGTGTGTGTGTGTGTGTGTGTGTGTGTGTATGTGCATGTGTGTCAACTATATGGGCAAGGACACAAAGCACTGGTTGGGCAGAGATGGTGCTGGAGGTCTTGGCTTGGCCACTCAGCTGAGACTTCAACTCTATAGCTGTGCCAGTGGGGAGTCTTATTGGGGATCAGGAGAAAGAGGGGGAAACCAGCCCCAGACTGACTGTGGTCTCCATGTGCTCTTAAGGGAAAATGGACTTGATGACGATGCAGAGAGCTGTATCTGGAAATACTGTGTGTGCGAACCTTGTCATCCTCTCAGTGTGCATCCCTCACTGGTGCCAGTGTTGGTGATTGGGACTCCTTGATTACTGGTCCAGTGGTGGGTCATCACATGACTGATAAAGTGATACCTGTGCTTTAGATCTGGGATAAAGAAATGTCTTACAGCTTCACATCTGCAATGCAAAGTGTATGCACATTTCAGTGGAAACCTATGTCCACTTATTTTGTTACAGCTAGAACTGAGGCCAAGATAGCAGCAGTTAAATTAATATCAGCAGGTTAATAATGAAATAAAAAAGGAAAGGAAAGTACATCATCTGCTGTGCTCTTTCATCTATCCAACAGCATTACAGTTGAGAACAGAGTTTTCTGGAATATAAACAGAAATGACTTGTTGAAAACTATAGTAAAAAGGACAAGAAACAACGCAAATGTGGTAGCAGTCCTTCCACATGCCAGGTTGTCAAGACAGTAACACACACACAATAATGTTTTTTGCCAAAAGGTGATATGAATTCTTATTTTGTTTTACACTGTTTTGGGTCCTCCCTGCCCAAATATTCAACCATCTTACTGCCCCTCTGACACTTCATTCTGCTGCCCAGGCTAGCTACTGCCATAGCACTGAGGGGCAATACTGAAGCACTACTGGGCCATTATCCTGAGTGGCTGTTTTTTTTTTAATTGGATATTTTTCTTCTTCTCCTGGGGAGAACTTGCAAGGTATGCAGTGGAAGTTTGTAGGATACAAGCTTGCACAGGCTCTCGTATAACGACACACATCTCAACAAGCAAGTTCCCAAACACCAATAGGAGTTCCTGCCAAAGCAGGATCTCCTAAAATCCTCTCCCTGAGGAAGATAAGCAGCCTCTTAACTGTTCATTCCTCCCTCCTTAAGCTGGTTCCTACAGTACCTGAACTGCTACTTGAATTTACCCCTCTAGTGTGCCTTTGAGTGCAACACAAGGTCAGTTGTGATGTAATGCACATAAACGGCCACAATCAATACAGCCATATGCAAAATATAAACAAAACCTTTATCTAACCATAGAAGAGGTCACAAATCACAGAAAATTAAGAAAAACTAAAAGAGCTTTTTTTATTCTGGAAGACCTACAAAAAGGCATAATAAGAGTTAGAGGAAGTAGTGATGGTAAAAGAAAGAGAAAAAAGAATTGCCTGGTTGTGCCATCCTTTAATGTGCTATAAAAATATGAAAACCAGATTTACAGTGCTGTTACTCATCATATATAAAAACACAGAGTAACTCACTGATTGGTTAGGCTGAATTACTCAGGTGGCATATAACACAGAGTAACTCACTGATTGGTTGGCCGAATTACTCAGGTGCTACTTATGCTGTCCAGCTCACTCAGTACTCACTGGTTCTACAGACCATTAGCAAAATATTCCAATTACACTGGTTCTTTCTGTGATATTCCCCCACCCCCCCCAGCTCAACCCCACCCATAGATGCCTGCAGCCCAACCCATAGATGCCTGCAACTCATCCACACCCATAGACACTGACAGAATGTAACCAAATGGTAAAGAAACTTAAGACTGTAAACAAAGGTGAGACAGCCAGAATATGGCCATTCTGCCCTTCCCAAAAGAGTCAATAATCCAAAAGAAAGGAGGAGGAAAAGGCCATGTCAGAGTAACAAGTTTTATGCAAAAACTTGAAGCAAACCATACAGTATGAAATGCTTTCCAACAATGTTTCCATGAAGGAAAACAAATTACATGGTAGACAGGTGTCTAAGTGTGCTGTTATCTTCAGAACTGAAGGTGCAAAGGAAGGGGATATACATACTATATCTATACCTATATCTATCTATATCTATCTATATCTATCTATATCTATCTATATCTATCTATATCTATCTATATCTATCTATATCTATCTATATCTATCTATATATATATATATATATATATATATATATATATCTATATATATATATATGTATATACGGATCTACGTTCTTTTATCGACAGTACGGTTCATCAAACCGTACTTTGTCAAACTCACTTTCGCAAAAGTGCATTCCATCGAAAATGCACTTTCGCAGAATAAACAAATCAAAAATAAATTAAAAAAATACAAAATAACACACTACACAGTATTATGCAGGAGGGAAAGCCCCCCTGTACCCCCCACACCCCTCCTACTTTACTATTCTCACTCTGAGATCATACTACAGTGGGGAAAAGGGAGTATTCCCTTATCCCCACTGTAGTACGATCTCAACAAGACTTTCCTTAGTTGTACATCAACAGTATACATTGATGTACAACTAATGGTACATGCAAACGGCATGGTTTTTTTGTTTGTTTTGTTTTCTTTAGCGAAAGTGCATTTTCAACAAAATGCACTTTCCCTAAAGTAATTTTGACAAAGTCATCAAAACAAATAGGACCCATACATATATATATATATATATGTATATATATATGTATATATATATGTATATATATATGTATATATATATATATATATATATGTATGTATATATATATATATGTATATATATATATATATGTATATATATATATATATGTATGTATATATATATATATGTATATATATATATATATATGTATATATATATATATATATGTATATATATATATATATACATATATATATATATATATATATATATATACATATATATATATATATATATATATATATATATATATATATATATATATATATATATATATATATATATATATATATATACATACATATATATGGGATCCATACAGATCCCGATGGCACTTTCTGCTGAAGCAAAAACCACCGAAGATACTTAACCGAAAGTGCTGTACACTGAAGCAGCACTTTCGGTTATGTATGCTGGTTGTGCTGATCACACTACAGTGCGGTCAAGGGAGAATTCTCTTTTCCCCACTGTAGTGTGACCTTGGAGTGAGAATATAAAAGTAGGGGGTGTGGGGGGCACAGCCCCCTTACATGGGGGATGCAGGGGGGCTTGCCCCCCTGTATAAAAGAAGATTTATTTATTATTTGTTTTTTTGAACGGACTTTAACGAAAGTGCTTTTTTGGTGAAAGCGCTTTCGTTAAAGTGCGTTCGGGTATTGTGGATTCGGACTATTGAACTTTTGTTCAATAGTCCCAGATCCGTATATATATATATATATATATATATATATATATATATATATATATATATATATATATATATATATATATATATATACACACACATACATATACATATGAGTCTACCCCGTTTTCTTGAATCTCATTTCACTGAATTTCATTTCACCCTGACCACTTCGCTGAAAACTCAAATCACTGAAAACCTATTTCACTGAATCTCATTTTACTGAATTGCAGTTAAGAATAAAAATACTAGCCACCAAGCAAGGTACTCACTATGTAAAGCAGTCAAATGAAGGTAAAAAACAAGTGGTACACCAAGGCAGAAGAACAATCCAAACCACAGCACCCACCCCACGGCTCATCCGAAAAGGATCCAAAAGCAAGCGCCCTCACGCCGGTCAACAACGCCTCCTCAGACCTCAACAATCACAGACAAATCCTGGCACTCAAACAACGCTCTCAATCAATCAATCAAGTCAATCAACATCCAAAAACGAAGCACATCCATCACAACCCCCCAAACAGAAGCTGCATCCAAACAAAGTGCATTCAGATAAAAAGTGCATTCAGACAAAAACACACTCCAACACACCAATAACAATCTACTATATGTAAACAAATGTGTGGTTGGTATCTAGGTTTTATGCAGATTGTAGATCGAGACAAGACGTTAAACCTGATTTTTATAACATGAGTAATGATGAACGCCAAGCACTAAGCTTGCAAAATAATATGAACATAATAATCAGACAAGCTGACAAGGGCGGAGCTGTTATTGTTATGAATAAGGATGAATATATGAATAAAATTGATTTGTTGCTAGCAGATGACACGACATACAATGTACTTAATGGTGCCTGTTTAAACAAGCTAATTAACAATGTGCATAGTAGTCTATATGATTTTATGCTAAGTGGTGTGATTGAAACTGGGTTGTATAATTATTTTTTGGTTGAAAAACCCCTGGTTCCCACTTTCAGGGGTCTTCCTAAAATTCACAAGGACATGCTTGATCCCCCTTTACGACCCATAGTGTCCAGTAAGGGTTGGCTAACTGAGCCAATGTCTATCTATTTAGATAAACAGTTTAAGCCTATATTAGGCAAAATAAAACAAATATTAAGGGACACTCCACAATTTCTTGTAAATCTTGCAGAATCTAATGTGATAAAGCCAATTGTGACTACAGATTTCTTAGTGACTTTAGATGTGAGATCTCTTTTCACATCTATTCCCAATAATGTAGGGGTAGAATATGTAAGGCTACTGTTGCTAGAACAGGGAGTCCCCAATAATCAAGTCATTAAATTGATGTTGATTTTAGACTTGGTATTAGAGAACAATGTGTTATGCCATGGAGACATTATCTACAAGGCAAAGGTGTGGCGATGGGCACACCTTGTGCCAACTCATACGCCAACCTTGTGATGGCGTATTGGGAGAATACATATTTATTTAATAACAGGGCATTTGCTGATGACATCAAATACTATGGAAGATTCGTAGATGATGTGTTTTTTGTGTGGGATGGTACAGAGGAAGACCCAAGAGATTTGATAAAATACATTAATGGCACCACTAGTTTTTTTTTTTGAACATACTTATTCATTAACCAGTATGCAATTTCTCGATGTTACAGTCGGCAATGGCAATGATGGTATTCATACAGTAATGTATAGGAAGTCCTGTTGGAAAAATAATCTGTTACACCGTGACAGTATGCATCCTAGGCATATTTATCCCAACATTATTAAGAGCCAAGCATATAGGGTCTCTAGGTTAACCACCAGGCAAGAAGAATATGAACATCAACAAGATATGCTAAAGGAAAATTTCCTCAAAAGAGGATATCATAAGACAGAAATATATGAGACGTTTAATTGTTGCACTAAGCATAGGTCGGACAAAGGAACACCATTTTTCCTAAGACAACAAGATTCGAATTTAGCAGTAGAAAGCAATGCTAAGGGCATTAGAGATGGAATAAATAACAACAGGAGTTATAAGAGGAATAGATTAATTATCCCATATACCAATAGGAACACACAAATAAGGCAAGTTATTGAGAATAATTGGAAAATATTATTAATAGATGAGAGGATAAAGGACTTAGTCGATGTGCGACCGAGTGTAACTTATAGGAACATGAAGTCTTTGAAAAGACTTCTATGTTATGAGCATGCCAACACAACAACTATGCCCTCACAGAGAGTGGGCACTTTTGCATGTAGAACATGCAATCAATGTACATATATTTCTAAAGATAATAAATTCATACACCCGACTACGGGACGTGAGTATGTATCTAGGTTTTATGCAGATTGTAGATCTCAAGATCCAATATACTTGGCACAGTGTCAATTATGCAAATGTTTTTATGTGAGTAAGACAAACAGGACTCTGAGAGAACGAATCAGGGAACATCTATATGCCATCAATAAGGAGAACACCAATAATGCCCTTGCTAAACATGTAGTAGAAAATGGCCTTAAACACATCTTTAGATTCAGAGTGTTAGAATTAATAAGAAAAACATCTAGGTTAGGTAATGTTAAGAACTACACAGAGGAACTGGAGAATAGGTGGATTATTAGGCTACAGGCACATCAAGGTTATGGCTTGAATGACAAAGTGTCACTCAAACCATTCCTTGCAGCTCGACCCTATAATCATTAGATAGTTTATTATGTTTTTTGGATACTATTGATTGTTTGAATACATGCAATTCACTGATGATTTACATTTGTAATGTACATTAATATGTGGTTTTATTATCATTATGGACATTATTTATTAACAGTGTTGCTTATAGCCTCTGTGATTAGGATGTTTTTGTTTTATTTTATTCTATAAAGAACCACACATTTGTTTACATATAGTAGATAGTTATTAGTGTACCAGAACATGTCGCTATCCAAATGCACCTCTTATCCAAATGCACCCTCCATCCAAATGCAACTTCTGCTCGAAAAGTCATGACGGATGCACTTCGCTTCCAAATGTTGATTGACTTGATCAACTAACCAATTGAGAGCGCCACCCAAATGCCAGGACTTGTCTGCAACCACCGAAGTCTGAGGAAGCGCTGCCGACCAACGTGAAAGCGCCCACCCCCGGATCCCCTTCAAACAAACCGCGAAGTGAACACTGTGGCCCGGACCACTCCTCTGCCTTGGCGCACCACCCGTTTTTTACCTTGAATTGCAGTTAGTATATATTGCACTGTGTAGAGTACTGTAAGGCAAGTAAAAGGTATCCTGGAGTTAGTATATATAGTGTAGAGTACTGTAAGGCAAGTAAAAGGTATCCTGGAGTTAGTATATATAGTGTAGAGTACTGTAAGGCAAGTAAAAGGTATCCTGGAGTTAGTATATATAGTGTAGAGTACTGTAAGGCAAGTAAAAGGTATCCTGGAGTTAGTATATATAGTGTAGAGTACTGTAAGGCAAGTAAAAGGTATCCTGGAGTTGTCTACGAATGACCGCCCCTGTCATAGCTGCCCTACATGAAGCCTCCAATGCATCATATCCACACTGCAAAAAATGATTGCTAACTTGCTGAGAATTATGCACAGCCTCCTGCAAAGACTTCCTATCTAAAGGTTCAGGAGAGGCCAAACTTTTCTGTAAATCATCTAACAGGAAATCCTGATATTGAAACATGTGAAAGAGACAATTGAGAGCTCTCATAGATAAAGTAGTGGAGGTGTAGACCTTCTTCCCCCATCTCTCTAAGGACCTTGCTTCCCTGTCGGAAGGCAAAGGATTTTTGGATGTGGTAGCTGAAACCCCTTTAGGCCCCTGGGAAATAGTTTCTAAATCAACAGCATGGGCCCTAAATAAATGAGAATGGGTTTCTGGAACCCTATAGTATCTGTCAGACTTGACAGGAGCAGGAGGAAGAGTATCAGGGGTAACACTGGAGTCGGAGTATAAATCATCCAAAACATCAAGCACAGGAGGTATAGCTAAGGGTCTGTGTTGAGGCTTTTTAAGGAAGGTTCGAAGGCGCTTTCTGGAATCAGAAAATTCCTGGCCTTGCCACTTAAAATGCTCCCTCATGGAATGCAGAACTTCCCCAAAAAAAATATCCTCAGGAGGGGAGGCCGAGGGGATGGAGTCCTCTGCATCTGAATTCTCATAAGTCTGGAAGGGCTCTTCCTGGCTTTCAGAGGGAACAGAGTCCTCAGAATCTTCATCTGAGGGCAGAGGGTCAGGGGGTTCCACCCTGGGCCTCTTATCAGGAGGAGGCTGGGATCCTCTCTCAGGATGGGCCTGGGAGCCTCTGATCAGAGAAATTAAATCTGCGGCCATGGACATGATCTGAGTTTCAGGAGTAGTCTGAGGTATGTTTTTAGCAGGAAGATGTTTGGACTTGCTGGCTGCCTTGGCACGTGTGTAGGCCTTGATAGACATGGACATGGGAGGCCTAGCCGCTCCACGTGCAGGAGTTACCTTATCAACAGCAATGGTCTCTGGCATTTCCTCGGTTTCGGTATCCGGAGGAAAATCATTAACTGGCGGAGTGGCCTCCGGTATCGGTAATGCGGTGTCTTCGGTTCGGAGCGGTGGAATAACCGCCTCAGAGGGAACCGGAGCACTCGCGGTTAGTTTTGGCGTGGTGTCGGTTGAAGACGCGGGCCGAGGATGTCGGTCCCGGTCTTTTCGTTTCTTAGGAGTCAGCGTTGTCGGTTGTTCCGACGGCATTGTATAATCAAATTTTTCGCTGAAAAAGTCTCCAGCGAACTCCGCCCGGCGCCTGAGTGCGCTTGAAGCGAGCACAGGCGGCACAGGCCGAGATGTGGTCTGGGCCAAGGCAAGGGAGGCAGTAAGAGTGGAAATCCTTATGAGGTATTTGTTTACCACAAGACAAACTATTTACTTTTTCAGTAATTTCTGACATCGGCTGAGGCAAGAAAAGGTCCCCCAACGGGGTACTTAGCTTTTTTGATGACTTCGGTTTCGAAGAATACAGGAGCTGACCGACCGGCACTTGCGAACTGCTTCTGCTTTGGGCACCGCGCAGCAAGAAAGACTGAAGATGGCGTCGGCTGATGCTTATATACCCCAGACGCTCTGACGTCAGAGAGAAATGCGACATCAGCCGACGTCGGACCCAGACTTTGGAATCCGGCCGACCGAGGGCTGCCTGAGGCAGGACAACCCATATGTTATGACTGCAGTTGCATTCTTGAAGGACATCTGCTTCGGGCACCGCGCAGCAAGATAGACTGATGTAATGGCGTCGGCTGCATGTTTTATACCCCTGATGACCTGATGTCATGGAAGAGGAGACAGCATCTGACGCAGGGATCAAAGACTTTGATATTCAGGCCTGCTGAGGGTTACCTGCAGGCAGATAACCCAAATGTAATGACTGCAACAGTGAAACACGAAGAACATCTATCCCTCCAGCATTTTTTGTTCATTGTGATAAGGTTTAGATCCCATCTCTCTGAGGGATTGGGATTTCTTTGAATGTAGCATGTTCAACAGCTCTGGGTTTGACATGGCCTTGTATGTTAAGCAGGGATCGCCTCAGAGTAGACTATATGCCACAGAGTATAGGGTTTTTTTTTTTTTTTTTTAAAAGACTGCCAGCATAGGGCATCTGCTTTAGGCCTGTGATTCTTTTAGGGAGGTGTTTCTGCAGCCTTCCCAGCTGTTGCAGATGTCTTAAGGTACATACCAAACGGGGCGGTGTATTCTATAATGGGTCTAATGAGGGATGAGTACAGTGGGGCAATGACCTTTTTTCTGGATGAAAAGCCCTTAGTGATGAGGTGTGCCACACAGGATTTCCTGACTGTCGTGGCAATGTGGTTATCGAAGGCAAGACCACTGTTCACCTGTGTCCCCAAGTCTCATCACACTGTGTTTAGTGTACGGCCACCCGTGTGGTAATTCACAGGTACATGTTTTTTCCTTAATCTTGGCATTGAGCTTCAGCTCATGGCTCTGACACCAAGCATCTGTTTCGGTAAGGAATTTTGTAGAATATCCACATCATTCAGGGATTCAATAATGGCTCCCAGTTTGCAGTCATTTGCGAACTTTGTTAGCCAGAGTCTTAGTGTTGGCCTGTAATTCAGAGAAGTAGATACCAAACAAGAGCAGTCAAAGGACTGAACCCTGAGGTACTCCACTTGTCTGGAGCTGTATTTGGAGTCGACTACTTTTACAGTGTGGGTTCTGTCAGTAAGCCAGTTGGCATCCCACCGAGTGACGTAGGTATTAATGCCCAGCTTAGTAAGTTTATCTAGGATTTCAGAGTGGGGGATGGTATCGAAGGTGTTGGCATGGTCCAGATAGGCTGTGTGGACCACCTTACCCTTGTCCATGGCTCTGGAGTCTGGAGTCTGATTTGAAGTAGTCAGTTTCAGGAGACAAGATCGGCCCTAAATAAACCCAAATTGCATGTGGTCCAGTGTTTGGAGGTTGCCAATGTCTTTGTTTATAAGTTCCATGATAATACGTTCCATGGCCTTGCAGATCAGGCTCGTCAGACTGATGGGGCAGTAGTTCCCAGGATCCAAGGTGGATCCCCCCTTGTGGAGTTGGACAACTGTAGCTGTGCATCACTCAATGGGCATGAAGCCTGAGATGAGGCTATGATTAAACATGACACCTAGGTGCCAGTTCATGTAGTACACAGCCTGGGATGTCGTCTGGTCCCATGGATGCTGTATTCTTAGCTTTGGAGAGTGTGTTTACCTGTGGAGCCATTACTGGAATTTGGCAATCTTTCGGTATTGAGACGGGCCCTTTAGTGGGTGAGAGTGGGGTGAAGTTTGCACTGAATCGATCTGCCAGGATTATTGGCAATATCCTTGGGATCAGTATATTTAATGCCATTCTGTTGTAGCTCAGAGCAGATCTGGGCATTGCCATTTAGATTCTTTACATAGCTATAGAATGCTTTGTGGTTGTCTTTGGAATCTTTGGCAATTTTATTTTCGTAACTAGCTTTGGAGGATTTTATGAGGGATCTCAGCTTATTACGGAGGCTGGTAAGGGAGGTTTTTTGCATCCTGGGATGTTCCTCTTTTCTGTAACAGTTTCTTCCTTTTGTTGTAAAGTTTGTTTATGGCAAGGGACAACCAGACTGGCTTCCTTTTTTTCTTTTGGAGGAGAGCAGCTTGGTTCTACTGGGGATGGCACGACTCATGCACGAGTGGATGTGCTCGTACAGTGCCTTAGTGTAGGATTTAGCATGGGTGTCGAAGTTTGTCACTTCTGACTTGAGTAGCATGAAGATGGCGTTGGAGAAGTTTTTTATGGAGTTTTCCTTACTGGGGGGGGGTGTGGATGTCAAGGGTGATTAGCTTATGATTAGACCTGCCCAACGAAGAGGTGACCAAAGGTGTGGAGCATCAATTTCCCATGCTGGTAATGACCAGGTCTAGGATACTGGAGCCCCTGGTGGGACTAAGGATTAGTTCATCCGGGACGTTGGAATTTATGAATTCCAAGAATCGCTGGGCAAAGGTGTTGGTACAAGAGTAGTTTTCCCAGTTAATGGCAGAGTAGTTGAAATCACCCAGTATTAGGGTGTTTGGTTGTAACTTAATATTTACCAGCATGTTTAGAAAGGTGCAGTGAGAATCTTGGGGCATGGTGGGGAACCGGTAGCAAGCTATAATTTGGACTGCAGTCTTACCTAGTGTTAGCTGCACTTGGAGAATTTCGCACATTGTGTTGGGCAACTAGCCTGGTGGTGTGAATATGGACACTCCTCCACTTTGTGTTTCGGTCCTGGTTTGGTGGCCGAAAAGTGTGGCAAGAGTTGTAGCCTGGTACTGCAGGGGTGCTCTCTGGAGCCTTGAACCAGGTCTCAGTTACTGCACAGATATAGATGTTCTTAATTTTAGGAGTGCCTTGAGAGACTGCATTTTGAGGTTTAGACTTCTAACATTGAGTAGCATTACCTTCACATTTTGCATGCTTGTACCAGTTACGGTGGTGGTTTTGTCCTTTGAACTTTGCCTAAAAAAGGCACTAAAGGGGTGGCAAGAGCTTTAGCCAGTAACCTGAATCCTAGGGGCAACAGGTACAGACCATCTCTGCAAAGCATCGTGGTGTGTCGATCATGTCATCCCAGGCAGACATATACTGGATCCCCTTTAAATGACACCAGAAGCTTAGCCAATTGTTGAAATCAATAATTTTGTCCTTGTACTGTGGCATCATTCTGGGCGAAGGCAGGATGCTACCCAGGGCTAGGGTCATACCTGCCTGGGCCACATGATCAGAGAGCTCTTCCATGTCTTTTCATGTAGTCCAGGGAGGTACGTCTCAAGTCATTCACTCCAACATGGACAATGTCAGTCATTTGTACTTGCTGTGGACTGACTTGAGTCCATACGTTATGTGGTGGATCCTGACACCCGACAGGCAGCCGACTAATTTTCTACTTGTTCAGCCTGGTGAGTGGGACATCAGTGTGCCTGACTAGAGTCACGTATGACTAAAGTGTTGGGCTTGCCTTAGGGGCTGTTGTTGGGTGGCACACTGGTGTTGTGAGCTATGCAACACTTTGGTTGTGGTTTGTGTTTCAGCTTCAGAGGTCCTCGTTGCTTGGGCAGATTACTGCTAAGGGCCTCCACATATGTGGGTTTAGTGTTGCTATGTGCGGGTTTAGAAGGGCTGAGTTGCTTGAGGTGTAGTGCGGGTGTTAACCTTCTCCTCCTGTCTAGCACAATCTTGGGTGGAGAGAGCTTTGCTTCCACTTTGGCTATAAGTATCGCTCGCAGGTTGTAGTGTTGGGTGGCAGGAGAGGGTTGTCTGTGTACATGAGGCAATTGCTGCATTTCCCCAGTATGCCCAGAATCACCAGGTGGATAGGAGAAATCACCGGAAGCGGACCCTTGGACATGCCTGGTTTGGTGCCTTTTTTGTTTTGTAAAGTACAAGAGCTGTTTTTCCTTACCTTAGCAAGGTACTTTGCAATTATAGGCTGTTTAGTGCCTACGATTAATTTCTCCTCATTAACAAAGAGTTGAGTGCATGTATCAGTTTAAGACTTCCTAGTGCTTTTACATCAGGTTTTAAATCAAGTGCTAGTCACAGGAATGCCTAAAGGTAAGATGAAAAAAATGGTTCATCCTAAACACTGCAGTGTGCACTACAGGAGTTAGATGTGAAAGCAGGTAAAGTACAGTTTTGTACCTACCATAAATGTAGATGTTAGAGTGTATATACCGCTGCAGTCATTACACTTGGGTTATCCTGCAGTCAGGCGGTCCCGCAGTCGGCCGAATCCCAAAGTCTTGGTCCGGCGTCGGTTGTCGTCGCTTCTTCCCTGACGCCAGTGCAACACGGGAAAAAAAGGCAGCAGACGCCATTTTCTTCAGTTTTTCTTGCCCCAAATGTCAGGTGCCCCCGACTAGGAAGGCAATACAAATAACTATACAAAAATACCTTAGTAGATAAACAATAGTACTAAGCTGTTAGAAAATACACCATATAGACATGCATCCAATAGAATGATGTACATGGAGTTATAACTAACACCCTGGTATGTAGAGGGGATGGTGGGAGGGTAACCTGGGCTGCAGCAGTATATACACTCGAACATCTACATTTATGGTAGGTACAAAACTGTACTATGTTCATCGTGTTATACTGCTGCAGTCAACCCACTTGGGTTGAATCCAAAAGCTATGGATGGGTGGCTGGTACTAAACTGGGTTAGGTGAAGCTAGGATGCCCTGCAGAACTGCAGTGGCAAAACCAGCTCTGGTTTTAGAGTATAATGGAAGGTGGTAGTGCTTGGCAAAGGTGTGCACTGAACTCCAAGTAGCTGCCTCCAGAATGTCCTTGGTTGGAACCCCCTGAGAAAGGCTGCTGAGGTTGCTGAAGCCCTGGTAGAATGGGACCTAATATTAACAGGCACTGCTTTCCAATGGTGCGAGTAGCAAAAGCAGATACAATGTGCTATCCATTTGGAGATGGTCTGTTTTGAAATAGCCTTCCCTTGTGAACCTGCAGCATAGGATACAAAGAGTTGGTCAGTTTTTCCGAAGGTCTTTGTCTTATCCAAATAGTAACGTAGCTATCTATGAATGTCCAAAGAGTGAAGGAGTCTTTCTCCTTTATTCTGGGGGTTTGGATAAAAGGTGGGTAAATGAATGGTCTGATTCAAAGCCACACTGGATACTACCTTTGGCATAAAGGTAGGATTAGTTCGTAGAGAGACTCTGTCCTGATGGAAAATGATTAAAGGTTCCACTGCCATAAGTGCCTGCAGTTCTGAGACCCTGCGTGCTGAGGTGATAGCCAGCAACAGAGCTGTTTTCCAGGACAAGTATTGTAGTTCTGCTGAGAAGGCTGGTTCGAAAGGAGGCAGTGTTAATTTTTCTAAAATTAAGTTGAGGTCCCAAGCTGGCGTTGGGGGTGTTTATGGGGGGTCATATTCTTAGCCCCTTTGAAAAACTGCCTTAGTAAAGGGTGTGAGAATATGGGAGGATCCGTATTATATTGAGCTGAAATGGCTGAAGCATGGATCTTAATGGATGAGAAAGAAAGGCCTATGTGTAGCATCTCAGTTAAGTAGTGCAGTATTTGAGGAATATTTGGTATCCAAGAATTTTGGCCTTTAGCCTGGTTCCATGCACAAAATCTTTTCCATTTGTCCGAGTAAGTTTCTCTGGTGCTGGGCCTCCTGGCCTCCAAAATGATATTCAGGACGTCCTTTGAGAGAAGTGTTTATTGATAGTTCAAGGTATTCTCCATGCAGCTAAATTTAAAGTCCTGAGCTGACTGTGAAGGATCTGAGAGTTTTGCTGAGTCAACAGAAGTGGGAATTGAGGTAAGATCCATGGAGGGCTGAGAGTCAAGGTCCTTAGTAATGGGTACCAGTGCTGACATGGCCAGTCCGGAGCAATGAGGATCATTTCAGTAATACCCTGGTCAAGAAAGGTAGTAGTGGGAAGGCATAGACTGTCAATGCTGTCCAACTGAATGATAGGGCGTCCACTTTCCAGGCTAGGGAATGATAAGCCTTTGTGCAAAATTTCTGTAGTTGGCAATTGTTGGGGGAGGCAAATAGATCTATGTCTGGGCGTCCCCACCTTTGAGTTATCATTGAAAATACTTGTGGGTGTAGTCTCCACTCGTGAGGATCTGCCAAATTTCTGCTTAATTCGTCTGCCAATATTGTTTTCCTTTCCTGGCATGAATTCTGCTTGCAGTTGTACTTGGTAAGTCAATGCTGTGTTCCACAAGGTCATTGCCTGTCTGCATAAAGGGTAGGAGTGTGTTCCTCCCTGTTTATGTACCACATAACTGTGGTGTCTGTCCTTATTAGTTGTTGTCCTGGATGCAAGAGATCCTTGAAGGCTATCAGAGCATTTTGCACAGCTAGCATCTCCTTTTGGTTGATGTGTAGATGCATTTGTTTTACAGACCATTTGCCCTGTATGCACTGTCCTGCCAGGTGTGCTCCCCAGGTGTAGTCTGAAGAATCTGTTGTCAAAGTTTGGTTTGCTGGAGGTAAGACGAAAGGAAGACCCTTGTTTATTTGACATGCTTGAGCCCTCCATAGGAACTCTTTTTGAAGGCAGAGAATGAGAGGTATACTTGTTTCGAGGCTGTGCCTGTGTTGAGTCCATACACTTTTCAGGTACCATTGTAATTTCATCATATGCAGCTTTACATGTGGAATTAGTTGAATGCAGGATGCCACGAACCCCAATGCCTGCAGGATTTTCCTTGCAATGAGCTGGGTAAAAGTTGCCATCTTTTTGAAGTATCGAGTCAGTTGTTTTTGTTCGTCTGGCGTGAGATAAGCCATCTGGGCCATTGTATTTAAGCGGGCACCCAGGAATATTATGTCTTGTGAGGGTATTAGCTTTGACTTCTTTTTGTTTACTGTGTACCCTAGGCAACTTAGCAGCTTTGTTACAAATGCCAGATGCTGTAATAGAATGGCCTTGCTGTCCGCTTGGATCAGGCAGACCAGATATGGATAGATTTGTACTCCTCGTCTGCAGTATACAATTACTGATGCCAGGTATTTCGTAAATACTCTGTGCGCAGTAGATAAGCCAAAGGGCAATGCAGAGAATTGATAATGCGTTGTACCTGCCAAAAATCTGAGGTATCTTCTGCAATCTTGTCTGATAGGGACATGCAGGTATGCCTCTGAGGTCCAACATTACCAGCCAAGACTCCTTGCCCAGCATGGGAAGAAGCTGCTGAAGTGTGAGTATTTTGAATTTGGGTACCTCCAGGTATGTGTTTAGAATTGAGAGGTCTAAAATGGGTCTCCAGGCTTTGTCCTTTCTTGGTACTAGGAATAGTCTTGAGTAAAAACCTTGACCTTGCTCCTTTGTAGGTACCTTTTGAATTGCTTTCATATCCATGTGAGCTGAAATTTGCATTTGTGCCTCTGCCCATTGGTTTTGGAGGCAGATTTGGCATGCCTCTCATCCGTGGTAAAGTGTGAAAATGAAATCTGTATCCTTGGGTAATGATATCCAGAACCCATTTGTCCTTTGTTATGATGTGCCAATTTTGTGGAAACAGAGCCAGTTTTCCTCCCAAAGGTGCTGCGAGGGCAATTTTGCTTGGCAGGAGAAGAGGGAAGTCATTGTGTTCGTTTCCTGAAGGGTTGAGATCTTTCGTCTCCACCTCCGAGTTGTTGTATGCCATTGTCTAGGCCTGAAGGAACCTTGTGGCTGGCCTCTGCCCCTTGGGCATCGGTACCTACCCCTTTGGGGTCTGTCTGATGCAGGAAAGGACCAGTTTTTTGATGGCCAGTTTCTGCTGAAACGAGGTGGTTGTACCTGTAAAAAAATGTTGTCTGCATAGATTTTGCCTTTTCTTCCATTTTCTTTAAAACTTCCTCTGCTTTGACACCAGACACATCTTTCTGCAATGGAGCAGCCAATAACTTGGCTTTGACATGTTCTGGTAAGGCTTGCTCTTTTAGCCAAGCATGTCTACGTATTACAGATCCTGTGACAGCTGCTCTACATGAGGCTTCCAATGAATCAAAACCACACTAAGGTATGCTTTCCCACCTGTTCTGCTGCATGCAACAAATCCTGCATCTCTTTGAAATCAGGATGATCTGTCTGAGGGATCATTTTCTGCTTTAACTGTGTAATCAAATACTGCTGGTATTTTAGCATGTGGAATTGGCAGTTTAAGGCCCTCATGGCCAAAGTGGCAGACGTATACACTTTCTTCCCCCATCTTTCTAATGCTCTGGAATCTCTTTCAGAAGGTAGTGGATTCTTAGCAGTAGAGGCCTTAACCCCTTTGGGACCCTGGGAAATGGTTTTGGGGTCAGCAACAGGGCTTTTATATAGAAACTTACGAGAATCAGGAACTCTGTAGTACCTGTCTGGTTTAGCTGGTGCTGGAGGTAAGGAATCTGGGTTTAGACTAGATTCGGTGTAAATATCATCCAAAATGTCCAAAACTGGAGGAATTGCAAGGGGTCTATGCTGTGGAAGAAGAAGAAGAAACTCACTGAGTCTTTTCTTAGAGTCAGAGTAATCTTGGCCTTCCCAGTGGAAGTGTTTCCTCATGGTGTGTAGAGTTTCCCCAAAAAAGAGTAGTCTTCAGGGAGGGAGACAGAGGGAATGGACTCTTCAGCATCTGAGTCTTCATAAGGAGGGAAGGAATAATGCTGGTCCTCAGAGTTAGCTGAGGAAATGGAAGCTTGGTCAGAGGAAGGATAATCTTCCTCCAGTCTAGGCCTTTTGTCAGGAGGGAGTTGGGAACCCCTGATAAGGGTAATTAAATCCTCGGCCATCTTAAGCATCTGTTTTTTTTTAGGCATAAGGGCCTGTGGGGGGGGGGGGGGGTGTCTGTGGACCCGGTTTCCTAACTTTTAAGGGGGCTTTAAGTTTAGCATAAGACTTAATAGAGGTAGTTGTCGGTCTGAAGACATCTTCAGAAACCGAAGGCCTGTCCAAAATCTCTGGATCACCGTCAGGGTTGGCGTCCGAGGGGCGAGAGGGAACCGGCTCTTGAGGCCCAGCTGATTCAGTCTGGGAGGCAGTCAATTTCTAAATCAGCAGTAGTCAGGGGCTGCGTAGGCGCCTCGCTGAAAACCGGAGAACCGGCGTCAGGCCTCGCTGAGGCCTCAGTATCTGGTCTTGGCCTTGGTTGCCTGTCCTTATCCTTGCGTTTTTTAATCATTGCTAATGTCGGTTGCTCCGACGACATGCTATAGTTAAATTTTCTGCCAAAATAATGTCGGGCAAAATCTGCCTGACGCTTGATTGTACGTTTGTTGAACCTAGCACAAAACCGACAACCAGAGACGTCGTGGTCTGGGCCTAGGCAAGGAATACAATAAGAATGAAAATCCTTTAGGTATTTGCTTCCCACAAGAAATGTAATTATTAACTTTGACATCGGTCAGAGGCAAGAAAAGTTTCCCCAACGGGGTACTTGGCTTTAGAGAAGACTTGGGGCTGAAATTCGATTCGAAAATCTCAGGAGCTAGCCGACCGGCACTTGCGAACTGCTTCTGCTTTGGGCACCGCGCGGCAAGAAAGACTGAAGAAAATGTCGTTGGCTGCCTCATCTCCCTGTCGCACTGCCGTCAGGGAAGAAGGGACGACAACAGACACCGGACCAAGACTTTGGGATTCGGCCGACTGCGGGACTGCCTGACGGCAGGATAACCCAAGTGTGATGACTGCAGCAGTATAACCCGATGAACATCTTAAGTTTTACCTGTCTAAAAAGTTAAGTTTTAGTGGAGTCTCACTACTTTTAAAACAGCAAGATAGATTGAAAGGGGTTGGTCACTTTTGTATTCTGGTACTATGGAATACAGTAGGATGGCCAATAAATTCTAATAGTAGAAGGGGTGTGATTTCACAAAATTATAACTTTGCGCTTACTCACACAAGCCAGTACAAACAGAAAGCAAACGAGATATATGGTCAAATTAACATAAGGGGAAGGCAACTAGAAATGCAGAGCTGTTTAAGAACACTACAGTAACTGGGTGGGGGAAAAAATTCTGCCTGACGAGAGAGCTGTGGTCTATCTTCAAGTTTAGTATGCAGTTAAAAGCAGAATACAAGTAAAACACAAGGTAAATAAAACAAATAGTATTCAAAATAGAATAGGCAATAAAGTAATACAACAAATAAAAAGCAAACTAACCTTTCCCTCACAGCAAAGTGTAGCAGAGTGTGGGTGAGCCTTTCTAGTAAAGTTTAGTGCCAAAGAAGAACTTTATTGTGCAAGGGGGCATCCAACAATTTAGACTCGGCATGGTCTGGGGCAGGGGTTGTTCCTTAAGCCATGCACATCTTCTAATGACAGATCCAGTGACTGCTGCCCTGCAAGAGGCTTCTAGGGTGTCAAAACCACAGTGCAAAATGTGTTTAGTTACTTGACTTGCAGAATGCATTAAGTCCTGTAAATCTTTAGATTCTGCCCATGCAGGAAAGGAAGACATTTTTTTGTTTAAGGAGTTCCAAGGTATGTTGCTGAAATTTCAGCATATGGAACTGAATTTAGTGCCCTGATAGCAAGAATAGATGAGGTATATACATTTTTACATCTGTCAAATGCTCGGGAATCCCTGTCTGAGGGGGTGGGATTCTTAGAAGAGGTTGCTTTAATCCCCTTTGGCCCTTGAGAAATGACCTCAGGGTCAGCTGTTGTATTTTTAAAGATATTTATGAGAGTCAGGGACTCTAGTACCTGCCTGGTTTTCTGTGAGCAGGGGGTTGGGCGTTAGGAGTCAAGCTGGATTGAAGGAAATCATCATCCACAACATAAAGGGCTGGGGGGCAAGGGTCTGTGTTGCGGAAGATCTAGGAATTCCCAGTCTCTTTTTAGACTGAGGATAGTCCTGAATCTCCCATTGGAAATGCTCCCTTAAAGTATGCAGGGTTTCCCAAAAAGAAAAATCCTCTGGGGGAGACGCTGAAGGAATGTAATTATCTGCATTAGAATCCTCATACGTGGAGAGGGGTTGTAGGTTTTCATAGTCAGATGCATCAGATTCATCTGACTCTTGCTCAGACAAAACTACAGGGGACAGTCTCTTTGAGGGAGTAGCTTGGCTTCCCATGATTAGCATAAGGTCTTCCGCCATTTTAAGCATTTGAGACAGGGGCAAGGTAGCAGGTGCCTGACAGTGGGTAGTCAGTTTCTTGGGTGTGGTTCGAACCCTGGTCCTAAAACTGTTTTTGAAAGAACGGTAGTCGCAAAATAAGAGATCGGTTTGTGTCGTAATTCGGTAGTGCGAAGGACTTCCTCGGAAGCTGGTGCCTGCTCAGCGGCTCCGGACCCATCCAAGGTACAGACGACAGCAGGATCTTTAGTCTAAGTGTTTTTCGGCATACTGGACTCCGAAAGGGTCTCAGCGGCCTGCGAATCAACTGAGGCGGGCATCATGGACTGCAAAAGCACCTCACTGAGTACCGGAGGACTGACTAGCTTAACAGAAGCATCGTTGGTAGGTTTGGACCTGTGTGGTCTGTCTGTCTTTACCTTTACGTTTTTTTAGGAAGATCTGCTGTTGGATGGCTTACTGAAGCCATATCGGAATTAGAGGACTGTAAACGAAAATATCTGGCTACAATAAGGGCCCAGAGTTCTGGCATTGAACAGAGCACAGAAGCAACGGGAACGTCGTGGTCTAGGACTAAACAAGTGATGCAGTAAGATTGGAAGTCTTGGTGTGGTATTTGCTTTCTGCAGGTGAGACGATTAACTTTTTCTGACATCGGTTAGTGCAAAAATAAAGGATCCCCAATGGGGTACTTAACTTTACAAGACTTCAACTTTAATTCAGAGACGAAAACTCGGGTAGCTGCATCTGCTTCGGGCTGTAAGGCAAGAAAGACTGATGTAATGGCGTCGGCTGCCTTACTTTATACTACTGACAACCTGACGTCAGTCCTCATGTGACAGCAACAGATGCAGAAATACTAAGTCTCTGGTATTCGGGCCAGCAGAGGAGTACCCTAGCAGAGAACCCAAATGTGATAACTGCAACAGTGAAACATTAAGAACATCATGGAAATAAGTGAATGTGGGACTGTAAAGAATCACATTTCTGAAATATGGCTGTACAAGAAAAAATGGAAAGACTGGAAGTTTGACTGTTAAACATGCTGGAAAATGAAAAGTATTTGCTCACTTCTTGGCATTGGAAGGACACAGGAGGGGGAAAACAGTAACCACACAACTTTACGCTTTTAATACTAAAGTAGTTTTGTACCTACCATAAATGTAAATGTTAGAGTGTATATCCTGCTGCAGTCATCACACTTGGGTTATCCTGCCGACAGGTGGTCCCCGCAGTCGGCCAGAATTCCTAAGTCTTGGTCCGGCGTCTGTTGCTGTCGCTTCTTCCCTGACGTCAGTGCGCCAGGGGTATACGAGAGGCATCAGACTCCATTTTCTTCAGTTTTTCTTGCCCCAGATGTCAGGTGCCCTCCCCCAAATGGTGGTCAGCAGATAGTACCAATAATAAAAAGTGTAGCATAAACAAAAAATCCCTCCAGCTATAAGCAAATGCACCACAAAGGTTGTAACAGATGTTAAGGTATAGAAAGGTCTTAGTTAGGTCAGAGGGGATGGAGGGAGAGTAACCTGGATTGCAGCAGGGTATACACTCCAACATCTACATTTATGGTAGGTACAAAACTGTACTATGTGCATCATGTTATCCTGCTGCAGTCATCACACATGGGTAGAATCCCAAAGCTAAGGATGGGAGGTGGAGTCAAACAGTGTTAGAGAAGGCTAGAAGGCCCTGCAAAACTGCAGTGGCGAAGCCAGCTGTAGTCTTAGAGTAAAGTGGTAAGTGGTAATGTTTGGTCAAGGTGTGTACTGAACTCCAAGTTGCAGCTTCCAGAATATCCTTGGTTGGCACCCCCCTGAGGAAGGCTGTAGATGTAGCTGCTGCCCTGGTAGAGTGGGGCCTTATGCTAGCTGCTGCCCTGGTAGAGTACGGCCTTATGCTAGCAGGAACTGGTTTTCCATGGTGGGTGTAGCAAAAACGTATGCAATGTCCTATCCATTTGGAAATGGTCTGTTTTGAGATAGCCTTTCCTTGTGATGCGGTAGCATAGGATACAAAAAGCTGGTCAGATTTTCTGAAAACCTTAGTTTCAGCCAAGTAGTAACGTAGATGCCTGTGAATGTCCAAGGAATGTAGGAGTCTTTCTCCTTTGCTCTGTGGATTTGGAAAGAAGGTGGGTAAATGGGTGGTTTGATTTAGAGCCACATTGGATACCACCTTAGGCATAAAGGAGGGGTTAAGTTCATAGAGAAACTGTCTTGATGAAAAATGAGGAAAGGCTCTACTGCCATTAGTGCCTGAAGCTCTGAAACTCTTCTCGATGAAGTAATTGCTAGCAGCAGGGCAGTCTTCCATGATATAAACTTTAAGTCAGCTGAGAAACCTGGCTCAAAAGGAGGTAGCTTTTCCAGAACAAAGTTGAGGTCCCAAGTAGGTGTTGGTGCTCTCCTGGGAGGCCTAATGTTATTGGCCCCTCTGAGAAACTGCCTTAGGAGTGGATGTGAAAATAAGGGAAGATCCGTGTTGTAGTGAGCTGAAGTAGCCAAGGCGTGGATTTTAATAGGTGAAAAAGAAAGCCCTTTGTGTAACATCTCAGTTAAATATTGCAGAATCTGAGGTATGTCAGGCTGAAGGGTATTTTGGCCTTTAGCTTGGTTCCAGGTGCAAAACATTTTCCATTTGTCTGAGTAGGCTTTTCCTGGTGCTGGGCCTCCAGAATAACATCAATAACAGCTTGTGAGAGGAGCTGGCTGGTTGCTTAGGAGATTTGCCATGCAGCCAAGTTTAAGGTTTTGAGCTGGCTGTGTAGAATCTGATTGTCTTGCTGTGTGAGCAGATGGGTTATTTGTGGTAGAATCCATGGTGGGCCCTGGGCCATATTCCTTAATAGTGGGTACCAGTGCTGGCGTGGTCAGTCTGGGGCAATGAGTATCATTCGGGGTCTCTCCATCCAGACTTTCAGCAGCACCTTTGTGAGAAGGGGTAACGGAGGAAAGGCATATACTGTCAGCATTTTCCAACTGCATGAGAGTGCGTCCACTTTCCAAGCTTGATGGTGAAAAGTCCTTGTGCAAAATTTTGTCAGTTGATAGTTTTGGGGGCTGGCAAACAGGTCTATGTCTGGGAGCCCCCATTTTTGAGTTATCATTGCAAATACTTGTGGATCCAGTTTCCACTCGTGGGGATCCATGATGTTTCTGCTTAGGTAGTCTGCCAATGTGTTTTTTTCCTGGCAGGAATTGAGCTTGTAATTGAACTTGGTAAGCCAGTGCTGCGTTCCACAAGGTCATTGCTTGCCTGCATAGAGGGTAGGAGTGTGTACCCCCTTGCTTGTTAATGTACCACATTACTGTGGTGTTGTCTGTCCTTATGATAAGCTGTCCTGGATGTAAGAGGTCCTTGAAAGCTGTCAGAGCATTTTGTACAGCTAGCATTTCTTTTTGATTGATGTGCAGATTCCTTCGATCTGCAGTCCATATGCCTTGAATGCACCGTCCTGCCATGTGTGCCCCCCAGGCATAGTCAGATGCATCTGTTGTCATAGTTTGCCTGGCTGGGGGTAAGGTGAAAGGCTGACCCTTGCTGAGGTGACATGCCTGTGACCACCATAGAAACTCCTGTTGAAGGCAGGGAATGAGAGGTATCACTGTTTCCAAGCTGTGGCTGTGTTGAGTCCATACGCTTTTCAGGTACCATTGTAATTTCCTCATATGCAGTTTTGCAAATGGTATTAGTAGTATGCAAGATGCCATGAAGCCCAAGGCCTGCAGAATTTTTCTTGCAGGGAGTTGGGTCTTTGTTGCCATTGCTCTGAAGTATTCAGTTAATTGTAGTTGTTTGTCTGGCGTCAGATAAGCCATCTGGGCCGTTGTATTCAAGCTGGCACCCAGGAATGTCATTTTGTGAGGGCACTAGTTTTGATTTCTTTTCGTTTACTGTGTACCCTAGGCAACTTAGATGTTTTACAAAAGCCAGGTGTTGTAAGAGAATGTCCTTGCTTTCTGCTTGGATGAGGCAGTCGTCCAGGTATGGATATTTGAATTACTCTGTCTGCAGTATGCAATTACTGGTGCCAGGCATTTTGTGAAGACCCTGGGCGCAGTAGATAAGCCAAAGGGCAGTGCAGAGAATTGGTAATGGGTTGAACCTGCAATGAAATGGAGGTATCTTCTGCAATTTTGTCTGATAGGGACATGCAGGTATGCCTCCTTGAGGTCCAACGTTACTAGCCAAGCTTTCTTGCCCAGCATGGGAAGAAGCTGCTGTAGTGTTAGCATCTTGAATTTGGGTACTTGCAAGAAGGTGTTTAAAATTGAAAGGTCCAGAATGGGTCTCCAAGCATTGTCCTTTCTGGGGACTAGACAGAGTCCTGAGTAAAATCCTTGGCCTTGCTCCTGTGTAGGTACCAGCTGAATAGCTCTCATGTCCATGAGAGCTGTAATTTGTTTTTGTGCCTCTGCCCATTGATATTTGGCAGGTTTGGCATTCCTTTTATTCTTGGCAAGGTATGGAAATGGAATCTGTATCCTTGTGAGATAATGTCTAGGACCCATTTGTCCTTTGTGACGATGCACCAGTTGTCTGCAAAAAGTGCTAATTTTCCTCCCAAGGGAGCTGCCATGATCAAAGAAATTAAATCTTCAGCCATTTTAAGCATGTTTCTTAGGCATAGGGCCTTGACCTGGAGACTGAAGTGTAGTCTTTTTTGGTTTTAGAGGAGTCTTAAGCTTAGCATAAGATTTTATGGTGAGAGTAGTCAGTCTGAAGACACCTTCAGAAACCGAAGGTGTTTCTACAGCACCGGCTTCTCCTACTGCAATGTCGTCGGTAGGGCCTAAAGAAAATGGCTGCGTCTGCCTAGAACTCTCTGCTGGAGAATCCGAAGTGGTCTGGGGATCCAATTCAGCGGTAGCCAGGGGCTGCATAGGCACCTCACTGAAAACCGGAGAACCAGCGACCAGCCCAGCCGAGGGCTCTGAGTCTGGCTTGGATCTAGGCTACCTTTATCTTTGCGTTTTTTATGCATGCCGGTAGTAGGTTGCTCCGACGGCATACTGTAATTAAATTTCCTACTGAAGTAGTGTCGTGCAAAATCAAAGCGTTGCTTTATAGTTCGCTTATTGAACCTAGCACAAAACCGGCAACCAGTGACGTCGTGGTCTGGGCGTAGGCAAGGTATACAAAAAGAATGAAAGTCCTTATGGAGGTATTTGCTTCCCACAAGAAATGCAATTGTTAACTTTTTCTGACATCGGACTTAGGCAAGAAAAGGTTCCCCAATGGGCTACTTAGCTTTGAAGACTTCGGACTGAAACTATGCGAAAATCTCGGCCAATCGGCACTTGTGAACTGCTTCTGCTTCGGGCACCGCACGGCAAGAAAGACTGAAGAAAATGGCGTCTGATGCCTCTCATATACCTCTGGCGCACTGACGTCAGGGAAGAAGCGACAGCAACCGACGCTGGACCAAGACTTTGGAATTCGGGCTGACTGCGGGACCGCCTGACAGCAGGATAACCCAAGTGTGATGACTGCAGCAGGGTAACATGAACATCTACCCCCCTCTGGAATGGCTCCAGGAGCAGAATCTTTTCCATTTCCCCTGCAAAAGACTTCCTGGTGCTGGGCCTTCTGGTCTCTGTGATAATGTCTAGGACCGGTTTTCTTAACAGGGGCCACTTGTTTGCTTTTAGAGTATTAGCCATGCTGACAGTTTGAGAGTCTGCATGTCTGGGTGCAGCATTTTCCCCCTCACCCAAGTCAGGAGGTCTGAGATCAGGGGAAGCTGCCTGGGAGGCTGCAATGTCAGGCTGCACATTAAGGGGTACCAATGTTGTCTGGGCCAATATGGAGCAATGAGGATGGCCTTTGGTCTCTCCTCCCTTATCCTGTTCAGTACCTTGGGAATAAGAGGCAGAGGAGGGAATGGTGTACACAAACAGAGTTCCAGAGGAAGGTCAAAGCATCCACCTTCCAAGCTAGGTGGTGATACTCCAGGGTACAGAATTTTTTCGGCTGGTGGTTGAAGTGCGAAGCAAAGAGATCCACCTCTGGCATACCCCACTCCTGAGCGACTTGCAAAAAGATTTTTCTGTGGAGCTGCCATTCGTGGGGTCCAGTAAGTTTCAGCTTAAGTGGTCTGCCAGGGTGCTGTTGATCCCTGGTATGTACTGTTCTATAGGTGCAATCAAATGGAGGAGGCAGTCAGCCAGAGGTTCATGGCTACCCTGCAGAGGGCAAGATTGGGTCCCTCCCTGCTTGTTGATGTACCACATTACTGTGGAGTTTGTTTTGGTAAGTAGAACCCTTTTTTGAAAGACATCAGAGCTTTTTGTACTGCCATCGTTTCCTTCTGGTTGATGTGTAAGGGAAGGTGCTGGGCATCAAGACTTTGGGTGCACCTGCCTGCTAGGTGAGCACCCCAAGCAGTGTCTGAGACGTCGGTGGTGATGGTCTGCCTGGTAGGGCGGAGGATGAAGGGAAGATCCTTGTTTTTGGCATAGGCCCCTACCCACCAGACAGACTCTGCCCCTATACAGGGGATCAGAGGGACAGAGATATCTAGAGGCTGAGAGTGCTGACACCAAAGGTTCTTTAGATACCACTGACGTTTCATGTGACGCCTGGCCAGAGGAATTAGAAGGATGCAATAAGCCATGTACCCCAAGGCTTGCAGGAACTTCCTCGCAGAGAGGTGACTTCTGGTAGCCACTGCTGGGTAAAGTAGAGAGGCAGGAAGCTCTGCTTTGCTGGTCATAGGAAGGCCATTAGGGATACTGTGTCCAGCAGTGTTCCCAAGAAAATGATCTTCCTGGAGGGTGTTTGATTTCTTCTTGATGTTGAACCCTAAGGAAGTTAGGAGGGTTTTGACGAGGAGGTCCTGCAGCAGCTTTTCTTTGCCCTCTGCCTGAATGAGGTAGTCGTCCAGATGAGGTTAATCCTGTATTTGTCTGCAAAATGCTACTGCTGGGGCTAAGCATTTGGTGAATACCCTGGTAGCAGTAGATATGCTAAAGGGTAGCATGAGCCTGCTCTAAAGCGAAGGAATTTCCTGCAGGATTCCCTTACGGGGATGTGGAGATGGGCATCTTTTAGGTCTAGGGTCACTAACCAGGCATTTTTTGTCAGCATAGGCAGCAGCTGCTGCAGTTAGCATTTTTAATTTGGGGACAACCAGGGAGGTGTTCAAAATGGATAGATCCAGGATGGGGCACCAAGTGCCCTCTTTTCTGGGAACAAGGAATAGTCTGGAATAAAAGCCTTTGCCTGTTTGATCTGAGCAGACAAGTTCTACTGCCCCCTGGGATACAAGAGTTTGGACCAGTTTCAATGCCTTTGCCCACTTAAACGGAGGTAAATATGGGTACCCTCTAGGAATTGGGAGTTCTTTGAAAGAGAATTTGTATCCCTGCAAATTGAAAGACCCACTGGTTCTTTGTTACAGAAAGCCAATTTTCTTTGCAGAGGGAGAGTCTTCCTCCTAGCTTTTGAGCAAAAGGAGGGGAGAGGGAGTCATTGAGAGTTTTTGCCACAGAAGGATGGCTTACATCTTCCTGCCTTTGTGGGGGGAAGCGGTCCACTGTTTGGTTCTCTGCTGTCCCTGGGATAGGGGCCTGGGTGGTGTTCCTGCGGGGCTTACCTTGCCCCTGCTGCTAAGGTGCAGGGAAGGACCAGTACTTAGAGGGAAAATTCCTACTGAACCCAGGAGGCAGAACATGAAATATTTTACTGTTTGCATAGATTTTGCTTCGTCTTGCATCTTTTTAAGCACCTCTTCTGCTTTTACTCAAAACAAGTGGTCCTTATCCAAGGATGCATCGATTCAGACTTGACATGATCAGGGAGATGTTCCTTCATCCATGCAAGTCTCCTAATGACAGAGACAGACACTGCTGCCCTGCTTGAAGCCTCTAGAGCATTATATCCTATGTAATGAGTATTTGGCCACTTGACAAGTAGAGCGTAATAAATCTCTTTCAAATTGTCAGTCAGGAAAGGCTGAAATCTTTTGCTTTAACAGTTCCAAAGTGTGTTGTTGACATTTTAACATATGGAACTGACAGTTGAGTGCGCAGATAGCTAAGGTTGCAGAGGTGTAAACTTTAACCCATCTGTCCAGAGCTCTAGAATCCTTGTCAGAAGGAATAGTATTCTTGGCAGAACTAGCCTTAGCTCCTTTAGGTCCCTGTGTAAATTGACATCCAGATCTGCAGCAGGATTTCTGTACAGGTATTTGAGAGAATCTGGTACTCTGTAGTATCGGTCAGGTTTACTGGGAGCAGTTGGGAGGGCATCAGGGGCTAAGCTGGACTCATGGAAAACATAATCCACCACTTCTACGATGGGGGGATGGCCAGGGGTCTGTGCTGGGGCAGGTCCAGAAACAGTACTTTTCTTAGACTGAGGAAGTACTGAGATTCACAGTGGAAAATGTTCCCTGAGGGTGTGAAGGGTTTCCCCAAAGGAAAGGTCTTTCTGGTGGGGTGGCAGAAGGCAAGAATTCCTCTGCACCTGAATCCTCATAAGCAGTCAGAGGTGGTTGTTCCTCTTCAAAATATGAATAATCAGATTCCTCAGAATCTTGTGCTATTTCAGGAGAAGGGTGCCTTCCTTTTAGAAGTTGTGGCCTGACTACCCCTGATAAGGAAGATAAGATCCTCTGCCATTTTAAGCATTTGGGCTTGGGTTGTTGGAGCAGGAGTAAGATAGTGGTTAGAAGTAAATTTTCTAGGAGTGGCCTGGCTTCCATGCATAAAAATATCCACCGGTCAGAGAGAAACTGTAGTTGGACGAGAAGACATTGTTTTTTGGTCTAGATTTGGTAGTGCGAAAGGCCTCCTCGGAAGCCTGTGCCTGCGTTGCGGCTCCAGACCCAACCGAGGCAGAGACAACTAAAGGCTCAGAAGACTAAAGATTTCTGCAGCATACCGGACTCCAAAAGGGTCTTGGTAGAGGCCTGTGCAGATATCGTATCAAACAGGGGCTGCGAAAGCGCCTCACTGAATTCCAGAGAACAGACTACCTGCTTAGTGGTAGAGTCGAAAGGCTTAGCCTTGTGTGGTCTCTATCTACGTTTTTTGGGAAAATCTATGGATTGTTGGCAGACTGACGCCATTTCAGAATGTGAAGACTGAATACGAAAATACCAGTCTACAATAGGAGCTCTACGACAAATGGTAACTGCGTTAAAGAGGGCACAGAATCGGGAACTGGGGACGTCATGGTCTGGGCCTAAACAAATGATGTAGTATGAATGGAAGTCTCTGTGGGATCTGATTTCCACAGGCAGACAATTAACTTTTTCGGACATAGGTTAATGCAAGAAAAAAGGATCCCCAACGGGGTAGTTGGCTTTAGACGTTTCAGCTGTAATTCAAACTCTGGTAGCAACCAACCGGCACACTTGCGAACTGCTTCTGCTACAGGCTCCACAGCAAGAAAGACTTGTGATGGCATCGGCTGCCTTGCATAAAAACACAGATGACCAGACAGTCTACAAGCAACAGCAGCATACGCAGAAAAACACTGACTCTGTTATTCAGGCCGGCCAAAGGCTACCACAGCAGGAGTAACCCACAGGTGATGAACAGTGAAACACTAAGGACATTCGTAGAGGTCTTTCTCTTCCAAGTTGCAGTATCCATTTGGTGTGGGAATTTCTCCCTCAGGAGATCTGACGTTGCCCCTATACAAAAGCTTTAGCCTGGCTAAAGGAGAAGTAGGAGTGTGGGACGTCACACGTAGGGCCATAAACCAGGGACCTTAAATGTGACATCCGCATGCACAAACGTCAGAACTTGAAGCCCAGAGGTGTGGCCTGTCAGGAGAACAAGATGCCAACAAAAGTAACAAATGCCACTAAGGCTGAGCAGATAAGCCTTTGGGGGTGGAAGCAGTGGCCAGAGACCAGGCTCTGCAGTAAGAGAAGAATGAGTATTGGGGGTGAGAAACAATACTGCAACATGGAAAAGGACATCTATAGTTATGGTAAGATTTTACACAACTATTCTATGTCCTATTCCAATGTAGCAGTATTCATTTGGTGTGGGAGAGTACCACAGCTTAGGAGGAGGCAGGGGTATAGGATTCCAGGAATCCTTGCAGGATTGCTCTAGCAAAACCTGCCCTGGCGACTTGGTTTAGTATGTAGTTTCTGGTGAAGCTCTAAACCAGGTAACTGCTTCCAGGATGGAGGCTGTGTCCAGGCCTTTGAGAAAGGCCTTGGAAGTATCTATGGCCCTGGTGGAGTGAGCCATTACACCATGAAAGACCTTGCCATGATGTGAATAAGAATAGATTTCCTGATCCAACAAGAAATGGCTTGTTTGGAGACAGTCTTGCCCAGAGCCCTGGGGTGAAAGGAGATAAAGAGGTGATCAGACTTTAAAGACTCAAGTCTCGTCTAAGTAGAATCTTAACCATCTGTGTACAGCCAGGGAATAAAGGATCCGCTACACATTGTTGGTAGGATTTGGGAAGAAGGTAGGCAAGTGGATGGACTGGTTTAGAGAGAGTTAATTTACCACCTTGGGCATAAAGGAAGGATTTGTGCACAAGGTAAATCTGTCACTATGGAAGGTGGTGTAAGGAGGGCAGGCCATGAGGGCCTGTAATTCTGACACTCTTCTAGTGAAAGAAATGGCCACGAAAAGGATGGTCTGCCAAGTGCACATTTGTAAGGAGGCCAAACTAGCTGGCTCTAAAGTAGGTAAGGTGAGTTTTTATAACACGAAGTTGAGGTCCCAGGGAGGTGGGATGGGTTTTCTAGGTGGTCTAATATGCAAAAACCCTCTCAGGAAAAGTTTGACATCCAGCCTGGAAAGCAGGGGTGGCTATAAGGTAAGCAGGCTGAAATGGCCGAAAAGTGGACTTAATGAAATCACAAACATAGCTAAGGACTAGGGAGGGGTTGGCATGCACTGGGTTACTGTCCTTAATACACCATTTAGAGAATCTTTCCCATTTAGATAGGCATGTCTTTCTAGTAGTTGGCTTCCTAGCCTCCTCAGGATTGAGAGCACATCCTCAGAGTACAACTGTCTGTAAAGCTCCTTGTTTGTTCAGGTACCACATGACTGTGGTGTCTAAGAATGCGAAGGCCTAGTTGAAGAATGGGAAGAAAGGCCTGAAAGGCCAGCAAGACTGCAGTCATCTCCCTGACTTTTTTTTTTTAAGGGCAGGGTTCCAGGATTCTTGAACCCTGTAATCCTTTAGAGTTGCCCTCCTCTCTAGATCTCATGCATGTGTGTGCATGGATTGTGTAGGGGGAGGAAGTTGCAGGGGAATGCCGTGGTTGAGGAGGACTTGCTGGATCCACCACCTCAATTCTGACTTTAGGGCAGGAGGAAGATTTGTTTGCCTGAGTGTTGGTGCTGAGACAATACATTCTTTAAGTACCACTGAAATTTTCTCATGTGCATCCTGGCTGAAGGGAGCATGAAGATGGCAGCAGCCATGAGTCCCAGTACTTGTAGGAACTGCCTTGTGGAAAGGTGGGGTACCCCCAGAAGATCTTGGAAGTGACTTGAGACTGAACTTTGTCCAGTGGGAGCCAAATCTGATCCTGCAGCCCAGGAAAAAGCTTTGTCCTGCTGTGGGTGCAGAGAGGATTTTGAAAAGTTTCGGGTGAACCCCAAGTTGTGCAGGATGGCCATGGTGAATTTTAGGTGACTTAGGAGCATTGTTTCTGATTCAGCTAGAAGGAGAACGTTGTCCAGATAAGGGTATATTTGGATGTCTTGGGATAGACAAAATACAATGGCAGGAGCCAGGTATTTTGTGAATACTCTTGGAGTAGTAGATAAGCCAACGGGCATGGCTGTAAATTGAAAATGTGAAGAAATGGCAGAATAGAAAGTATCCTCAATGAATGATGGAAATGATCCCACTGGTCTGAGGTGATGGTCTTCTAAAAGGGGAGGCCATGGGTTAAGTGGGCAGACAAGGGGAGGTGGGCAAGAGTCACGCCGAAGAGGGGCCCCCTCTGTCAGGAAAGGGCGGTTTGGAGGGGGGGATGGTTGTTAGTTGGTCTGGAGTGAGGCTGTCTCCAGGATCTTCTCGGTCTGGAGGAGGAGGGATAAGAAGTGGAAGGCATCCTCCTGAAGTTTTTGCAGGATAATTCCTTCGTACTTAGGGAAGGGGGCCACCAGCAAATGTTTGTCTTGCAGCTCTTTGCTTTTCTCTTGCATGTTTTTGAAAAGCTCAGCTGAATTTTTGCCAAAAAGTAGGTTGTGGTCCAGTGCAGCATCCATAATTTTGGATATGAAATCCTCTAGAAGAGGTTGTAGGCGTAGCCAGGAATATCTGTGGAGGGCAGATGCTGAAGCTGCAAATCTGGCTGAGGCTTCTGCTGCATCATAACTACACCTGATGGAGTGTCTCGGCCACTTAGGTGGGTAGGGACAGTTTTGATGCAATGTCAGACTTGGTAGACAGGTGTAGAGGCTAGCAGGGTAGAGGTCTGGGACACTAAGACCAGAGCATATTTTACCATGTCTGTTTGGTAATTAATAGCTCTGAAAGTCAGGGTGGCTGAAGTACACATTTTTTTGCCCAGTCTATCCATGGTTCATAGGTAGGTACTAGGCTATTAGCCCTAGGGCCTATATAAGCACAGCCAAAAAGGTACCCCAGGTTTTCGCCACACAAGAAAATTATTTTCCTGTGCCCCTGTCGAGCAGAGCGACAGAATTGATCCTTGGGGTGAATTTCCTATTTCCCATCCAATCAAGACTCTTCTTGAAGAGTGCTAATGAGGAGCTCTGTTTGACAGATAGGTAGCCTGTTCCAGAGTATGGGAAGTCTCTGGGACAGGAATCTATCCCTCCAGCATGTTCTGTTTATTGTGGTGACAAGATTTAGGTTCCTAGCGGGTGTAGCTCGGACGGATTGGGATTTCTTTAAGTGGAACATGTCAAACAGATCTGGGTTTGACATAGCTTTGTATGCTAGGCAGAGATCACCTCCGAGTAGGCAATATGCAATGGAGTAAATCTGGAGTTTTGAGACTGTCTGCGTAGGGCATCTGTTTGAGGCCAGTAATCCTCTGAGGTATTTCTGTGGCCTTTCCAGTTGTTGTAGATGTCTTGTGAGGTACATACCAAAAGGGGCGTTTGTACTCTATAATGGGTACAATGAGTGATGAGTAGAGGGGAACAATGACCTTTTTCTGGATGAGAAACCTTTTGTGATGAGGTGAGCCATGTAGAAGGATTTCCTGACCACTGTGGTGATGTGATTATCAAAGGAGATATTACTGTCCACCTGTGTTTTACTGTCCTTATCTGTTGGTAGAAGACCAGCAGAAGGTACCAGTCTAGATGGTCTGTCAGGAGCCACAGCAATGACAGCTGGATCTGCTAATGGAGGTTTAACCAGCAAACTTTGGTCATTAGGCACCTTATAAAACTTGTCTGGTCTTTTTGGGGCTGGGAGTCTGAGTTCTTACAGAGTTGAATCCGCCTAGGACGGCTGGCAGCACATGAGGTACAGCTGAAGGAGAGGGAGACTCAAGTTGCAGAAGTTCAAAATTTCTCTCTTCTGGGTGTCAGACATGTCCCACCTGAAGTACTCCATTTATCAGGTGGGGGGAGTCCCCTTTTCAATGGGGGTCTTCAGGTGGGGGGAGTCCCCTTTTCAATGGGGGTCTTCAGGTGGGGGGAGTCCCCTTTTCAATGGGGGTCTTCAGGTGGGGAGTCCCTTTCAATGGGGGTCCTCAGGTGGGGGGAGTCCCCTTTTCAATGGGGGTCTTCAGGTGGGGGGAGTCCCCTTTTCAATGGGGGTCTTCAGGTGGGGGAGTCCCCTTTTCAATGGGGGTCTTCAGGTGGGGGAGTCCCCTTTTCAATGGGGGTCTTCAGGTGGGGGAGTCCCCTTTTCAATGGGGGTCCTCAGGTGGGGGAGTCCCCTTTTCAATGGGGGTCCTCAGGTGGGGGAGTCCCCTTTTCAATGGGGGTCCTCAGGTGGGGGAGTCCCCTTTTCAATGGGGTCCTCAGGTGGGGGAGCCCCCTTTTCAATGGGGTCCTCAGGTGGGGGAGTCCCCTTTTCAATGGGGTCCTCAGGTGGGGGAGTCCCCTTTTCAATGGGGTCCTCAGGTGGGGGAGTCCCCTTTTCAATGGGGTCCTCAGGTGGGGGAGTCCCCTTTTCAATGGGGTCCTCAGGTGGGGGAGTCCCCTTTTCAATGGGGTCCTCAGGTGGGGGAGTCCCCTTTTCAATGGGGTCTTCAGGTGGGGAGTCCCCTTTCAATGGGGTCCTCAGGTGGGGAGTCCCTTTTCAATGGGGTCTTCAGGTGGGGGAGTCCCCTTTTCAATGGGGTCTTCAGGTGGGGGAGTCCCCTTTTCAATGGGGTCTTCAGGTGGGGGAGTCCCCTTTTCAATGGGGTCTTCAAGGTGGGGGAGTCCCCTTTTCAATGGGGTCTTCAGGTGGGGAGTCCCCTTTTCAATGGGGTCTTCAGGTGGGGAGTCCCCTTTTCAATGGGGTCTTCATCTGGAGAATAGTAGTCAACAGGGGAAGCAAGTTGAGACAGTTTCCTCCGAGGAGGAATCATACTGCTATTGCTGTTCTCCCTCCTGAGTAGTTGGATGTTGGGGAGAAGAGGCAGAAGCTGGGTGAGGGCTGAGCACAGGGATGGTGGAAGGAGCAGGGACTATGGGCCTAAGAGCCATGAAGGCCTGCATAAGAGTTTGTAAAAGACTGCCAATATGGCTGTGCTTCAGATGGAGTGCTATGTTTTGTCTGGTCTTCTCTTGGAAGGTGTAGGTTTTGGGGACAGCCTAGGAATTGAAGCCCAGCCTGCAGTAGGACAGGACTGTGTCATCCAACAAGAAGTTCCCCCTCTATGTCAGTTGGGGCTGACGGCTGAAGAGTCTCAACGGACATGCGTTCCGTGGCTGCAGAAACTGCTCCCTCAGCAGGAAACAAAGCTGACAGTAATCCGTTGTTCCTTGGCCCCTATATTGGAAGCCAGCAGGACATCTGATAGAGGAGAGGCAGTAGGAATAGGCCTGGAAACTTTGGCCTTCTTCCTGGGCAGTTGGGTTTGGTCGACCAACTCAGCGTCCATCCTAAGGGATAGGCGTTTCAGACGCTGGTTCGAGATACAGATTTAATGTGGGCAAACGACTGTGAAGTATTTTAGGCACGGACTAACAAATGGAACAACGTATGTTTGTGTTCCCTACCTAGACAAAATAAGCACTTATCGTGGGGATCTTCGTGCAGTCTCTGCCAGCTGCAATTATATTTGCCTTTGTTAGCAGGCACTGGTCAAGAAAGTACAGTTTTGTACCTACCATAAATGTAGATGTTAGAGTGTTCACAATGCTGCAGTCATTACACTTGTGTTATCCTGCCGTCAGGCGGTCCCACAGTCTGCCAGTGTTCCAAAGTCTTGGTCCGGCGCCAGTTGCTGTCGCTTCTTCCCTGACATCAGTGCGCCAGGGGTATACAAGATGCATCAGACGCCATTTTCTTCAGTGTTTCTTGCCCCAGATGTCAGGTGCCCCCAAGTAGGTAGGCAATACATATTGCTAATAAAAAATATATATATCTATATCTATATCTATATAAAATAAAAACAGTTGCCAGCAAATACACCACAAAGGTCGTACAGGATAGAAAGGTATAGGTAAGTCCAGCTAGGACAGAGGGAATGGAGTGAGGGTAACCTGGACTGCAGCAGTGTGAACACTCTAACATCTACATTTATGGTAGGTAGATAACTGTACTATGTTCATCGTGTTACACTGCTGCAGTCATGACACTTGGGTAGAACCCCAAAGCTAAGGTTGGGTGGCTGGTCTATAAAGAGTTAGGATTGGCTATGAGGCCCTGCAGAACTGCAGTGGCAAATCCTGCTCTGGATTTAGAGTAAAGAGGCAAGTGGTAATGCTTGGTAAAGGTGTGCACTGAACTCCAAGTTGCAGCCTCCAAAATTTCCTTGGTTGGTACTCCTCTGAGAAAGGCTGTTGAAGTGGCTGTTGCCCTGGTGGAATGTGGCCTAATGTTATTAGGGACTGATTTTCCATGCTGTGTGTAACAGTAACGAATACAGTGTCCGATCCATTTGGAGATGGTCTGCTTTGAGATAGACTTGCCCTGTGATCCTGCAGCATATGCTACAAACAGTTGCTCAGTTTTCCTGAAAGCTTTTGTTTTGTCCAAGTTGAAGCGTAGCTGCTTGTGTATGTCCAAAGAGTGCAGAAGTTTCTTCCCTTTATTCTGGGGGTTTGGATAAAATGTTGGCAAATGGATTGTTTGGTTAAGAGCCACACTAGATACCACCTTTGGCATAAAGGTAGGGTTTGTCCTTAAAGAAACGCTGTCCTGATAAATTATAAAAGGTTCCACTGCCATTAATGCCTGTAGCTGAGACTCTTCGTGCTGAAGTTACTGACAGGAGCAGAGCCGTTTTCCATGATAAAAATTTTAGATCGGCTGTATTGGCTGGCTCAAAAGGTGGCAGGGTCAGTTTTTCCAAAACGAACTTGAGGTCCCAAGTTGGTGTTGCTGCTCTCCGGGGCGGTCTTATGTTTTTAGCCCCTCTGAGGTACTGCTTTAGCAAGGGATGAGGGAATAAAGGACGATCCGTGCTGTAATGTGCTGAAATGGCAGAGGCGTGGATCTTAATTGATGAAAAGGATAGGCCTTTGTCCAGCATCTCAGTTAAGTATTGTAAAATCTGAGGAATGCTTGGGACAAGAGGGTCAAGGCTTTGAGCCTGGTTCCAGGCGCAGAATCTCTTCCATTTTTCTGAGTAAGCTTTCCTGGTGCTAGGCCTCCTGACCTCCAAAATGACATCCATAACAGCTTTAGAGGGAGGTGTTGCCTGTTTGACTAATGAATCTGCCATGCAGCCAGGTTTAGGGTTTTGAGCTGACCGTGCAGGATTGGATTGTTTTGAGTCAGAAGGTGTGGAATTTGAGGCAAAATCCATGGTGGGTCTTGAGATAGGTTCTTTAAGATTGGGTACCAGTGATGGCGTGGCCAGTCTGGAGCAATCAGGATCATCTGTGGTTTTTCTTGTCTGACTTTTAGGAGTACCTTTGAAAGGAGAGGCAGTGGTGGGAAGGCATAAAGCTTTAGGTTTTTCCAGCTGAACGAGAGAGCATCCACTTTCCATGCTTGTGTGTGGCAAGTCCTTGTGCAGAATTTTTGTAGTTGGCAATTCAGTGAGGAGGCAAAAAGATTTATGTCTGGGGATCCCCATTTTTGCGTTACCATGCTGAAGATTTGTGGATTCAATTTCCATTCGTGAGGTTCCATGATATTTCTGCTTAGATAGTCTGCCAGAGTATTTTTCTTTCCAGGCAGAAATTGTGCTTGCAGATGAACTTGATACGTTAGAGCTGTGTTCCACAAGGTCAGGGCTTGCCTGCATAGGGGATAAGAATGAGTGCCCCCTTGCTTGTTTACGTACCACATTACTGTGGTGTTGTCTGTCTTTAATAATAATTGTCCTGGATGCAGAAGGTCCTTGAAAGCTGTTAAGGCATTTTCAACAGCCATCTCTTCTTGACTGATGTGAAGATGCATTTGGTCTGTGGTCCACTTGCCCTGAATGCATTTTCCTGCCATGTGTGCTCCCCAGGCGCAACCCGAAGCATCTGTTAGAATCTGCCTGGCTGTGGGTAGAATAAAAGGCTGACCCTTGTTTAGGTGCATGCCTGTGCCCACCATCGAAACTCCTGCTGTAGGCAGGGAATCATTGGTATGACTGCTTCTAAACTGTGAGAGTCCAAACGCTTTTTAGGTACCATTGTAATTTCCTCATATGCAGTCTGGCATATGGTATTAGTAGTATGCAGGATGCCATGAATCCCAGGGCCTGCAGAACTTTTCTTGCAGGGAGATGGGACATTTTTGCCAGTAATTGAAAATATTGAGTTAGTTGCACTTGTCAGGTGTGAGATAAGCCATCTGGCCAGTTGTATTTAAGCTGGCACCCAGGAATGTAATCTGTTGAGGGCACTATGTATGACTTATTTTCGTTTACTGTGTACCCTAGAGAAGTTAGCAACCTTTTTACAAAGGCCAGCGCTTTAGAAGAACATCCTTTGTCTCTGCTTGAATGAGGCAGTCGTCCAGGTATGGATATATTTGAATTCCTTTTTGTCTGCAAAATGCAATTACTGGTGCCAGGCACTTGAAGACCCTGGGTGCAGTAGATAAGCCAAAGGGCAGTGCAGAGAATTGGTAGTGCATTGTACCAGCTATGAATCAGAGGTATCTTCTGCAATTTTGTCTGATAGGGACATGAAGGTATGCCTCTGAGGTCCAGAGTAACAAGCCAAGCCTTCCTGGCCAGCATGGGTAGAAGCTGCTGTAATGTCAACATTTTGAATTTCGTAACATCCAGGTAAGTATTTAGAGTTGAAAGGTCTAGTATGGGCCTCCAGGCCTTGTCCTTTCTGGGGACCAGAAGAGTCTTGAGTAAAATCCTTGTCCCTGTTGTGGTACTTTTTGAATAGCTCTCATGTCCATGAGGGCTGAAATTTGTTTTTGTGCCTCTGCCCATTGATTTTGTGGCAGGTCTGGCATTCCTTTTAGCCTTGGTAAAGTGTGAAAGTGGAACCAGTAACCTTGAGACAATATTCAGAACCCATTTATCTTGGTAGATTGCCAGCTTTGAGAAAAAAGTGCTAGTTTTCCCCCTAAGGAAGTGCTTGGCGTACGAAGGGGGAAGTCATTGGGACTGTTTCCTGTAAGGTTGAGACTTGTCCTTACCTCTTTTTGGGGTTGAGGTGCCCCACTGTCATTGTCTGTTAGAGCCTTGGGGTTAAGATCTGCCTCTTGGGCGTCTGTATCTGCCTATCTGTGGGCCTGACACTGGAAAGGACCAATTCTTTGTTGGCCAATTTCTGCTAAATCGAAGTGGCTGTACCTGTAAGAAATCCTTGACTGTTTGCATAGATTTAGCTTTATTCTCCATTTTCTTTAACACCTCTTCTGCCTTAACACCAAACAAGGTATCATGCTGTAAAGGAGCACTCAATAGTTTTGCCTTAACATGATCAGGTAAACACTATTCTTTTAACCAAGCAGGTCTTCGAATCACAGAACCTGTAACTGCGGCTCTACAAGAGGCCTCTAAAAAATCAAAACCACATTGCAGAGTATGTTTTCCCACCAGTTCAACTGCATGCAATAAATCCTGTATTTCTTTACAGTCAGGAGCTTCTGAGCTTGCAAGCATTTTCTGTTTTAACTGAGCCATTAAAGGCTGTTGGTACTTAAGCATGTGAAACTGGCAATTTAAAGCCCTTACTGCAACATTCTTCCCCCATCTATCCAAAGCTCTGGAATCTCTGTCAGAGGGTACTGGATTTTTTGCAATGGAAGCCTTAACCCCTTTTGCACCCTGGAAAACAGTTTCTGGATAAGCAGAAGGGTTTTTATAAAGAAACTTGAGTGTCAGGGACTCTAATACCCATCTGGCTTGGCTGGTGCAGGGGGCAAAGAATCAGGAGATAAGCTGGATTCAGAGAACACATCATCCACAATATCTAGTACAGGCGGGATAGCCAGGGGGCCTGTACTGAGGCAATAAAAGGAAATCCCCGAGCCTTTTCTTGGATTCTGAATAATCCTGACTTTCCCAATGGAAATGCTCCCTCATGGTATGTAAAGTTTCCCCAAAAGAATAATCCTCAGGAGGAGGGGCTGAAGGGATAAATTCTTCAGCATCAGAGTCCTCATAGGGGGGTAGAGTATCCCTGGTCTGAAGAGGAATCAGAGGAAATGGAAACCTGATCAGAGGAATCAGTCTGTATCCTGCCTAGGCCTTTTCTCAGGAGGGGAACCCCTGATAAGAGTAATTAGGTCTTCGGCCATTTTAAGCATCTGTTTCTTGGACTGTCCAGGAGAATGCTGTACTTGCTTCTTTGTCTTTAATGGTACTTTTGTCTTGGCTGTTGCTTTAATGGTAAGTTGTGAAGGTCTGAAAAGACCCTCAGAAGCAGATGCCTGCTCAGCGGCTCTGGACCCATCGGAGGAATTAGTTTCCGTAGGCCCAATACCGTGAATTTCCAGAGGCCTAGTTGTCTCCACGTGGGAGTCGGAGGCAGCCTGTGGCTCTGAGGTAGCAGGTGTCAGGGGCTGCGAAAGCGCCTCACTGAGAACTGGTGACTGGCCTAGAAGAGGTTTCATCGGTTTTGGACCTCGGATGCCTGTCTATCCTCGTCTTTGCGTTTTTTAGGAATTGCAGTCGGTTGAGCCGACGGCACAGTATAATTGAATCTTCGGCCAAAGTAGTGCAAAGATCAAAATGTCGTTTTATACTGCGTTTGTTAAATCTAGCACAAAACTGACTAGTGACGTCGTGATCATGGGCCTAGGCATGGAATACAGTAAGAGTGGAAGTCCATATGAGGTATTCGCTTCCCACAAGAAATACAATTAACTTTTTCTGACATCGGTCTGAGGCAAGAAAAAAGTTTCCCCAACGGGGTACTTAGCTTTATTGAAGACTTCGGATCTGAAATTAGACTTCGAAAATCTCAGGAGTCGGCCGACCGACACTTGCGAACTGCTTCGGGCACTGTGTGGCAAGAAAGACTGAAGAAAATGGCGTCGGATGCATCTTGTATACCCCTAGCGCACTGACGTCAGGGAAGAAGCGACAGCAACCGACGCCGGACCAACACTTTGGAACTCTGGCCGACTGCGGGACTGCCTGACGGCAGGATAACCCAAGTGTAATGACTGCAGCAGTGTAACACGAACATCTACGCAAACAAAGCACAAGCAATGAAAGGAAAACAAAAAACCCTAACGGGTTACCTATCGTTTCGAATAGTTAGTAGAAGCTGAACGATCGAAGTGACGTCATCAGCGGCTGAAAAGTTCTGAGGTTTGTGCATGCTGACGTCCCATTTAAGGTCCCTGGTTTATGGCCCTACGTGCGACTTCCCGGGCACCTACAGTAGCCAAGCTAAAGCTTTTGTATAAAAGCAGACGTCCAATTGCCTGAGGCGGAAAATCCCACACCAAATGAATACTGCAACATTGGAATATAAGGCCATCATTAGTGACAATGCTGTGAACCTAGATGGACAAACTTTAGAGCAGACAGATGTAAAGCAGAGTGGTAAAGCTAAAGGTAGTAGTGTACGCATCTATGTAAATAACAGATTATGCAAAGGCTGTAAGCTGGTTAAATCATACTGCTCCGAAGATGTGGAAATATTGACACTAAAATGCACACTTCTATATACCAAGGGATGCGAGTGGGATAGAGGTCACAGCAGTGTACATCTCCCCCAACCCCCCCCCCCCTCTCAGAGTGTTAACACCACTGAAGCTCAAAATAAACTCCATATTATCATGTGAGCTATAAAGCAAAAACAAAGAATCTGCAGACATGACAGCGGGTGATTTCAGCAGAGCTGAGCTTAAGGAGGTGCTACCCCATTTTTATCCATATGTGATTTCCCCACCAGAGGGGAGACTACTTCAAATAAAGTTTACACCAACATTAAAGGAGCCTTTAAGCTTTCAAGCACCCCAACGTAGGCAGCTCTGATCACACTGCCATCCTGCTTCTGCCTACCTATAAGACAGCTTTGATCAGAAAAAAAATGACAACTAAACAGATCAGTCTGGCAGGAGAGTTCCATGGAGTGTCTTCAGGACTGTCTCAGTACCACCCGCTGGCTGGGAGGTCTTCAAAGAACTGGCTATGCACAACCTCCAGTTAAGACACAGACAACTATACAGAATCAGTTCTTGCCTGCATAAAGAAATGTAGAGGATGTAACTACCATGAAAGAATCAGAAACTTTGGCTCACCAGGAATGTCTATGAACTACTAAAGGAAAGAAACACAGCCTTCAAGGCAAGTGACAAAAAGGTTAAAGTCGGCCACATCAAATCTGAAAAAGGGCATTCAAGAGGCAAAGAGGGAGTATGCGAGGAAAATTCAGATCAGCTTCCAAGACATGGACACGAGAAGCCTATGACAGGGGATACAGCAGCTCATGGACTCCAAGACCACAACACCCCAATCTGAATTCCTAAATGAACAGAAAGCTTGGCAGATTTGACCAAAGCTCTCTACGTAGAAATGTGGGAGGGTGGAAGGGGGAGCAGAGTCAATCAGACCCTGCAGAAAGGATCTTGCAAACCCTGCTCTAGCCATGAAACTAGAGTCTAGTTTGTAATGCTTGGAGAAGGCATGCATGACGAAAGTTGCTGCATCCAGAAAGAATCGTCGTGTAAAATCTTAACATTACCACAGATGTCCTCTTCCATGCTGCAGTACTCTTGGTGTGGGATTTCCTGCCTTCAGGCGACCCGTACGTTGGCTCCTATACAAAAGCTTAAGCTTGGCTGTCGCAGCTGTGTGGGACGTCACACATAGGACCATAAGCCAGGGACCCTGTGGTGTGACGTCTGTCTGCACAATCCTCAGAACTTCAAGTTAAGCAAGCAAAGTAGACAAACAGGATAGGCTGCCAAAGGTGATAAGTATAATGCCCAAGGTATCTTCTGCAATGGAGAGAGGCATCAGGGAGCAGTTATACTGTAAGAGTCTGAGGGGGAATGGTGGGTGGGAAGGAATACTGCAACATGGAAGAGAAGGACATCTATGGTTATGGTAAGATTTTACACAACTATTGTGTCCTATTCCTATGTTGCAGTACTGTGTGGGAGAGTACCACAGCTTACTTTGATGAAAGGGTGGCAAATGCAAAAGGTGATTCCACAAAGCCTTGTAGGACTACCTTGGCAAATCCTGTGCGTGCATTGGAGATTGTCCAATTTGCAATGAAGGCAAAGGATTTTTGGATGTGGTAGCTGAAACCCCTTTAGGCCCCTGGGAAATAGTTTCTAAATCAACAGCATGGGCCCTAAATAAATGAGAATGGGTTTCTGGAACCCTATAGTATCTGTCAGGCTTGACAGGAGCAGGAGGAAGAGCATCAGGGGTAACACTGGAGTCAGAGTATAAATCATCCAAAACATCAAGCACAGGAGGTATAGCTAAGGGTCTGTGCTGAGGCTTCTTAAGGAAAGTCCTAAGGCGTTTCCTAGAATCAGAATATTCCTGACCTTGCCACTTGAAATGTTCCCTCATGGTGTGCAGAACTTCCCCAAAAGAAATATCCTCCGGAGGGGAGGCCGAGGGGATGGAATCTTCTGCATCAGAGTCCTCATAGGTCTGAAAGAGCTCTTCCTGGCTATCAGAGTGGACAGAGCCCTCAGAATCTTCATCTGAAGGAATAGGGTCAGAGGGTTAAACCCGGGGCCTTTTATCAGGAGGGGGCTGGGATCCTCTCTCAGGATGGGCCTGTGAACCTCTAATCGTGGAAATTAAATCAGCAGCCATGGACATAATTTGTGTGTCTGGAGTCGGCTGAGGTAAGGATTTAGAAGTAATATGCTTTGTTTTGCTGGCTGCCTTAGCCCTAGTGTAGGCCTTAATAGACATGGCCATAGGGGGCCTGGCAGCTCCACGTGCAGGAGTGACCTTGTCTACAGCAATTGTCTCGGGCATTTCCTCATTTTCGGTATCCGGAGGAAAATCTATAACTGGTGTCGGAGTAATGTCTGGAATCGGAGTAGTCGGTAATGCGGTGTCTTCGGTTCGGAGCAGTGGAGAGACCGTCTCAGAGGGAATCGGAGCACTCGCGGTAGGTTTTGGCGTGGAGTCGGTAGCCGCGGGCCGACGATGTCGGTCCCGGTCTTTTCGCTTTTTGGGAGTTTGCGATGTCGGGAGATCCGACGGCATGGTGTAAGCAAAATTATCGCCGAAGAAATCCTCAGCGAATTCCGCCCGGTGCCTGAGAGTGCGCTTGTTGAAGCGGGCACAGGCTACACAGGCCGAGACGTCGTGGTCTGGGCCCAGGCAAGGGAGACAGTAAGAGTGGAAATCCTTATGAGGTATTTGTTTACCACAAGAAATACAATTGTTAACTTTTTCAGTAATTTCGGACATCGGCTGAGGCAAGAAAAGGTCCCCAATGGGGTACTTGGCTTTTTTGATGACTTCGGTATCGTAGAATACAGGAGCTGACCGACCGGCACTTGCGAACTGCTTCTGCTTCGGGCACCGCGCGGCAAGAAAGACTGAAGAAAATGGCGTCGGCTGATGCTTATGTACTCCAGCCGCTCTGACGTCTGAGAGAAATGCGACATCAGCAGACGTCTGACCCAGACTTTGGAATCCGGCCGACCGAGGGCTGCCTGAGGCAGGACAACCCACATGTTATGACTGCAGTTGCATTCTTGAAGGACATTATATAAACTGTAAATATATAAATGCACCTTAGAAACATAAAATTTACCTTCAACTAAAAGCAAACTCACCACAAAGGCTTTTGAGTATAGTGAAGGAAAGAAAAGGTATAGAATGGTGGATGGCAGGTGGGTAACCCGGACTGCAACATTGAATACACCAACATCTACATTTATGGTAAGTGTACACAACTGTACTATTCTTCGTGTTTCACTGTTGCAGTCATTACATCTGGGTAGAATCCCAAAGCTATGGATGAGAGGATGGAACTAAACAGCATCGAAACTGCTTACTGTAGGGTTGTGCTTTGTTACCTGCAGATTTGGAGGTGGAGGCACCCCATTGCTTTGACCTGCAAGATCCCTGTGATTGATATCTGGAGCCTTTTGAGCGCCTGGGTTTGCCCTGAGTGGCTCTGTTGGACACAGGAAAGGACCAATATTTAGTAGGCCAGTGCCTACTGAACCTGGCTGGCTGCACTTGCAAGAAATCTTTTACAGTTTGCATAGATTTAGCTTTGTCCTCCATTTTCTTTAAAACCTCTTCTGCCTTATTACCAGAGTATCATGCTGAAAAGGGGCATCCAACAATTCAGCTTTAACATGATCAGGCAGATTTTGCTCCTTGAGCCAGGCATGCCTTATCACAGATCCAGTAATGGCAGCCCTACAAGAGACCTCCATGGAATCAAAACCACATTGAAAAGTATGCTTTCCAACCTGTTCTACTGAACGCAATAAATCCTTTAACTATTTACCACACAATCAGAAACCAACATCATTTTCTGTTTCAGTAAGCCCATAACATGCTGTTGATATTTAAGCATACGAAACTGGCAGTTTAAAGCCCTGATTGCCAAGCTTGCAGACGTATAAACCTTCTTATCTCATCTATCCAGCACCCTAGAATCTCTATCAGAAGGGGTAGGATTTTTGGCTGTAGAAGCCTTTACACCATTGGGACCCTGAGAAATAGTCTTAGGATCAGCAGCAGGAATTTTGAAAAGAAATTTGTGGGAGTCAGGAACCCTGTAATATCTGTCTGGCTTACTAGGAGCTGGAGGCAGGGAATCAGGCGCCATGCTTGATTCCAAGAACACATCAACAATGTCTAAAACAGGTGGTATTGCCAAAGGCCTATGCTGAGGAAGAAGGAAATCCCTAAGCCTCTTTTTTGATTCAGAGAAGTCCTGACTCTCCCACTGAAAATGTTCCCTTAAAGTATGCAAAGTCTCTCCAAAAGAGAGAGATCCTCAGGAGGAGATGCAGATGGGATGGATTCCTCTGCATTAGAATCCTCATAGGGTGGAATAGAAAATTCCTGATCAGAAGAAATGGAAACCTGATCTGAAGATTCATAGTCCGTACCTTGCCTAGGCCTCTTAGTAAAAGGGGGGGGGGGGTTGGGAACCCCTGATCAAGGTAATTAAATCCTCAGCTATTTTGATCATTTGTTTTTTTAGGCATAAGGGCCTGAGCACGTGGCTCATGCGTCTGTTTCTTAGTTGTTTTTGACCTTGTTTTTGTTGATGGTGTCGGTTTAATATAAAAATGTTGAGGCCTGAAAACACCCTCAGAAGCCGTTGCCTGCTCAGCGGCTCTGGAACCATCCAAGGGAGAGACATCCGTGGGTTCAATACTTTGTGAATCTCGTGGCATATCGGACTCCAAATGGGTCTCGGTAGAGGCCTGCGACTCAAAAGTAGCAGGTATCAGGGACTGCGAAAGCACTTCATTGAGTACCGGCAACTGGCTTAGGAGAAGCTTAGTCGGTTTTGGACCTCGGTCTGTCTTTTTCCCTGCGTTTTTTTGTGAACTCCAGTAGTCGGACTGCTAACTGACATTTCAGGGTAGTTAAATCTTGAGCCAAAATATTTAAAAGCAAAAATATACTGACCCTTAATAGCGCGTTGGTTAAACTTGGCACAAAACAGACAGCAAGGCCTAGGCAAGGAATACAGTACAAATGAAAATCCTTACGAGGTATTTGCTTCCCACAAGTAATACAATTAACTTTTACTGACATCGGTAAGGAGCAATTAAAAAGTTTCCCCAACGGGGTACTTGGCTTTAGTTTGAAGACTTCGGTTCTGAAACTCGAAAAACCAAAATTTCAGGAGTCGGCCTACCAGCACTTGTGAACTGCTTCTGCTTCGGGCACTGTGCGGCAAGAAAGACTGATTAAAATGGCTTCGGCTGCATGTTTTATACCCCTGATGACCTGACATCATGGAAGGAGGAGACAGCAACAGACGCAGGACCCAAGACTTTGTTATTCAGGCCGACTGAAGGCAACCTGCAAGCAGATTACCCAAATGTAATGACTGCAACAGTGAAACACTAAGAACATCTGCAAAGGGACCCCTTGATTAAGGGTGATAGTTGAAATCCACAGACTTTTTTTAGGCATGTAAGAGGAGGAAGACTTGTTTCCAAGGAGTGTTGGTTCCAAGAATTTCTCAGTACCCACTGAAACTTAATGTGCATCCTGGCTAGAGGAATCATGGGAATAAAGGATGCCATAAATACCAGGATACTCAGAATTCTGTGGCAGAGATGGATGGTTGTAGGGTTTTGAAAAAAGTACAGTTTTGTACCTACCATAAATGTAGATGTTAGAGTGTATATACTGCTGCAGTCATCACACTTGGGTTATCCTGTCGTCAGGCAGTCCAGCGGTCGGCCGAATCCCAAAGCCTTGGTCCAGCGTCGGTTGTTGTCGCTTCTTCCCGGACGTCAGTGCGACAGGGGTATAAAAGAGGCAGCCAACGCCATTTTCTTCAGTTTTTCTTGCCCCAGATGTCAGGTGCCCTCAACTAGGAAGGCAATACAAAAGCTATGCAAAAATACCTTAACAGATAAACAATGGTACTAGCTGTTAGCAAATACACCATATAGACATGCATCCAAATGATTGATGAACATGGAGCTATAAGTAACACCCTGGTATGTAGAAGGGATGGTGGAAGGGTAACCTGGACTGCAGCAGTATATACACACCAACATCTAAATTTATGGTAGGTACAAAACTGTACTATGTTCATAGTGTTATACTGCTGCAGTCATCACACTCTGGTTGAACCCCAAAGCTATGGATGGGTGGCTGGTACTAAACTGGGTTAGGCGAAGCTAGGATGCCCTGCAGTACTGCAGTGGCAAAACTAGCACTGTTTTTTGAGTATACAGGAAGGTGGTAGTGCTTGGTAAAGGTGTGCACTGAACTCCAAGTAGCTGCCTCCAGAATGTCCTTGGTTGGAATCCCCCTGAGAAAGGCTGCTGAGGTTGCTGTAGCCCTGGTAGAATGGGACCCACTATTAACAGGCACTGCTTTCCCATGGTGAGTAGCAAAAGCGGATACAATGTGCTATCCATTTGGAGATGGTCTGTTTTGAAATAGCCTTTCCTTGTGAACCTGCAGCATAGGATACAAAGAGTTGGTCAGTTTTTCTGAAGGTCTTTGTCTTATCTAAATAGTAACGTAGCTGTCTGTGAATGTCCAAAGAGTGAAGGAGTCTCTCTTTTATTCTGGGGGTTTAGATAAAAGGTGGGTAAATGAATGGTCTGATTCAAAGCCACACTGGATACTACTTTTGGCATAAAGGTAGGGTTAGTTCGTAGAGACCCTGTCCTGATGGAAAATTATGAAAGGTTTCACTGCCATACGTGCCTGTAGTTCTGAGACAGTGCGTGCCGAGATAATAGCCAGCAACAAAACTGTTTTCCAAGACAAGTACTGTAGTTCTGCTGAGAATGCTGGTTCGAAAGGAGGCAGTGTTAATTTTTCTGAAACAAAGTTCAGGTCCCAAGCTGGTGTTGGGGGTTTTCTGAGGGGGGGGGTGTCTTATATTCTTAGCCCCTCTGAGAAACTGCTGTAGAAAAGGGTGTGAGAAAATAGGAGGATCCGTATTACATTGAGCTGAAATGGCTGAAGCATGGATCTTAATGGATGAGAATGAAAGGCCTTGGTGTAGCATCTCAGTTAAGTATTGCAGTATTTGAGGAATGTTAGGTATCCAAGGATTTTGGCCTTTAGTCTGATTCCATGCACAAAATCTTTTCCATTTGTCTGAGTAAGTTTTTCTGGTGCTGGGCCTTCTGGCCTCCAAAATGACATTCTGGACGTCCTTTGAGAGAAGTGTTGATTGACAGTTCAAGGTATTCTCCATGCAGCTAAATTTAAAGTTCTGAGCTGGCTGTGAAGTATGAGTGTTTTTCTGAGTCAGCAGTAGTGGGAATTGAGGCAAAATCCATGGAGTGCTGCGAGTCAAATTCCTTAGTAATGGGTACCAGTGCTGGCGTGGCCAGTCCGGAGCAATGAGGATCATTTGTGGTCTCTCTGATCTGACTTTCAATAATACCTTGGTCAATAGAGGTAGTGGTAGGTAGGCATAGACTGTCAATGCTGTCCAACTGAATGATAGTGCGTCCACTTTCCAGGCTAGGGAGTGATAAGTCCTTGTGCAAAATTTCTGTAGTTGGCAATAGAGGGAGGCAAATAGATCTATGTCTGGACATCCCCAGCTTTGAGTTATCATTGAAAATACTTGTGGGTGTAGTCTCCACTCGTGAGGATCTGCCATATTTCTGCTTAATTCGTCTGTCAATATGTTTTCCTTTCCTGGCAGGAATTGTGCTTGCAGTTGTACTTGGTAAGTCAATGCTGTGTTCCACAAGGTCACTGCCTGTCTGCATAAAGGGTAGGAGTGTGTTCCTCCCAGTTTATGTACCACATCACTGAGGTGTTGTCTGTCCTTAGTAGTTGTCCTGGATGCAAGAGGTCCTTGAAGGTTGTCAGAGCATTTTGCACAGCTAGCATCTCCTTTTGGTTGATGTGAAGATGCATTTGTATTGCAGACCATTTGCCCTGTACGCACTGTCCTGCCATGTGTGCTCCCCAGGGGTAGTCTGAAGAATCTGTTGTCATAGTTTGGTTTGCTGGAGATAAGACGAAAGGAAGATCCTTGTTTATTTGACATGCTTGAGCCCACCCCAGGAACTCTTTTTGAAGGCATGGAATGAGCGCTATACTTGATTCGAGGCTGTCTGTTCAGACCATACACTTTTCAGGTACCACTGTAATTTCCTCATATGCAGCTTTGCATATGGGAGTAGTTGAATGCAGGATGCCTGCAGGATTTTTCTTGCAGTGAGCTGGGTAAAAGTTGCCATCTTTTGGAAGTATTGAGTCAAATGTTGTCTTTGTCTGGCGTGAGAAAAGCCATCTGGGCCGTTGTATTTATGCTGGCACCCAGGAATATTATTTGTTGCGAGGGTATTAGCTTTGACTTTTTTGTTTACTGTGTACCCTAGGCAATTGAGCAGCTTTATTACAAATGCCAGATGCTGTAATAGAATGTCCTTGCTGTCCGCTTGGATCAGGCAGTCGTCCAGATATGGGTAAATTTGTATTCCTCGTCTGCAATATGCAATTACTGATGCCAGGCATTTCGTAAATACTATGGGCGCAATAGATAAGCCAAAGGGCAATGCAAAGAATTGATAATGCATTGTACCTGCCAGGAATCTGAGGCATCTTCTGCAATCTTGTCCGATAGGGACATGCAGGTATGCCTCTGAGGTCCAACGTCATCAGCCAAGACTTCTTGCCCAGCATGGGAAGAAGCTGCTGAAGTGTGAGCATTTTGAATTTGGGTACCTTCAGGTATATGTTTAGAATTGAGAGGTCTAAGATGGGCCCTCCAGGCTTTGTCCTTTCTTGGGACTAGAAATAGTCTTGAGTAAAAACCTTGACCTTGCTCTTGTGTAGGTACCTTTTGAATTGCTTTCATACCCATGCGAGCCAAAATTTGTGCTTGTGCCTCTGCTCATTGGTTTGGAGGCAGATTTGGCATGCCTCTCATCCGTGGTAGTGTGGAAATGAAATCTGTAGCCTCGGGTAATATCATCCAGAACCCATTTGTCCTTTATGGTGTGTCAATTTTGTGGAAATAAAGCCAGTTTTCCTCCCAAAGGTGCTGCCAGGGCAATTTTGCTTGGCAGGCGAAGAGGGAAGTCATTGTGTTTGTTTCCTGAAAGGTTGAGATCTTTCGTCTCCCCCTCTTTGAGATGTTGTTTGCCATTGTCTAGGCCTGAAAGAACCTTGTGGCTGGCGTCTGTACCTACCTCTTTGGGGTCTGTCTGATGCAGGAAAGGACCAGTTTTATTGATGGCCAGTTTCTGCTGAAACGAGGAGGTTGTACCTTGAACTAGATTTCAGCCTTCAGAAAAGAAATCAAGTTAGCATTTCTAAGAAAGAGCAATAAAATGCACTTTTCAATTCTGTTCTGTAGCATTTTGCACTGCTTGTTTGAAGTAGTCACTGCAAAAGTATACATTTTTAACCAAAGGTAGGTGACTATAACAGCAGTGAATGCCTGTAAAATCAGTGGACTGATGGGAGCTTTACGGAAAACGTGGCAGATCAGATGCAATTTTTTGGAGACAAACAATGCATTCTGAGATGCTCCGAGGCAGACTAAACAGAATTACTTCAAGATGCCAGACCCCATGTGGTCAGTCAGAAACTGCGTATAAAAATATCTAAAAAAACTTAGTCCCAGAGTGGTGTTAAAATGAAGGAAACGCCAAACCATGATAAAAAAAAAGTTTATTTCGAGTCTGTGGGTGCAGCTGTCCTTTAAAAGGTCGCCCAGATGATACATTTGTATCCCCTGAAATCTGCAATATGCAATGACTGGGGCTAGAGATATGGTAGACTGCTGTGGAGAGCCCAAAGGGTAAAGCAGTAAACTGAAAATGTGAAGAACCCAATGAGAAACAAAAACATTTTCTGTAAGTGGGGAGAATAGGGATATGTAGCTAGGCATTCAGCTCCAAGGAGGCCATGAAGGCTTGTGAAACAAGGGGAAGGTGGTGATATAATGCTAGCATTTTTAAAGCAGGCACCCTGAGAAAGAAATTAAGGTAAGAAAGGTAGAGTATGGGTCTCCAAGGACCATCTTTTCTTAGAAACAAAAACATTGAGTAAAACCCCTTTGCTACTGGTTCCTTGGGTACTTCTATAGTACCCTGAGAATGGAGTTGGCTCAGGACAGTAGGAAATAGTGGAAGCTGACTGGGTGGTGATTGTGGAACTCCATGGAATGGTGGAGAAGCCCTCCCATATCATGAAGTATCTCTCTCGATGATGAAGAGCACCCACCTGTCTGTGGTTATTTTCTGCCAGGACGGTAGGGATAGGCGTGAGGGGTGGAGGTGGGTAAGGGAAGAGTCACAGTGGAAGAGCTCCTTCTCGGTCTGGCCACCTCCGAAAGAAGGTGGTGTGGAAGGGGAGGAAGGTCTAGGGAGTTGGTCTCCTTATTTCCATCTCCTTGACTGGGTAGCAGAGGTTTGTGAAGACTGCCTCCCGACAAAGCTAGGCTTTTGTGGATAGTTCCTCTGGGATCTGAGAACAGCTGAAACCAATGAAAGTCTCGGATTCTGTAATTTTCCCTTCTTCCTGCAGCGATTTCAGTAACTGAAGAAGCAGATCTAAAGAGTGCTGAATTGTCTAAAGGGGCATCTAACAATTTAGCCTGGGCATCCAAAGGCAGTGGCTGTAGTCTCAACAATGAAAACCTCCTAAGGACCAAACCAGAAGCAGCTGATTTGGAAGACAATAGCTGCACTAATCTGAATGTCTTGTCACCTGGGATACTGTGGAGAGAAGGGCATTCAGTTGAGCCTTAGCTGGAAAGTCAGGAATAGTCTGAGGGCAAAGTAAGAGGCCTTAGTCGGAGTCTAGAGCAAACTTGGCCATACAAGTCTGGCAATTAAGTGCTCTTATGGCCAAGGTAGAGGAAGTATAAATCTTCTTTCCCAATCTGTGAATTTACTGACTATCAGTGGGAAATAACGAAGATGAAGGAAGCTGCCTGGAAGACTGGTCAGCTGAGACTGCAATAACTGCAGGATCTGCTGGAGGATTCTTAAAAATGTACTGTTCTGTTTCAGAAACCTTATATAATCAGTCTAACCTTGTTAGCAGGAAGCTGCGACTCAGGGTTCTGGAAGCAGCTATGGAAGCAGCTATGAAAGCACTCTGGTATGTTGGGAGTAAAGGTGGGACTGCAGATGGTGAGGGTTGCTCCATCTGGAATAGTTCAAAATATCTTGGTGTCTGAAATATCTGGTACCTCCCACATGAAATGCTAAGTAGGGAAATAGTATCCAAGAGAGAAATCCTCTCCAGGGGAGTCAGGAGTGATGGACTCTTCTTCTGGGACAAAATCCTTAGAGGAATCCATTTGTGATCAATAAATCAGGGACTCAGAAAAGGAAAACCCTTCATCTGATTCTTCTTGTGCAGCAAGTGGAAGGCCTGACTGAAGAATCTGGGCCTAGAGTACCTGAAAGGCCTTCAACAGAGACTGTGAGAATGGTTCCCAAGCTTGGGCTGGCTCTTTAACCCTGCATTTCTCTTTTTGCTTCCTTTTTAAGGTAATCAGGGCAGCAGAAGGCCTGGATGTGGACGTTTGAGTAGAAGGCCCCTCCAATGCCATGACCAGTGGTTGCCCCTCACCATCAGGAGCTGATGGTTGTAAGGCCTCAGCAGACGTACTCTGGGTATCCTCTGTACAAACTTCCATTCCGGTTCCCGGTAACAGTGGAACACCTGAAGTCCGGAGTGATTCTGGGCTGACATTCGCCTCTAGAATTTCACCAGGTACCAGAGGCGCAGCTTGGACATCAGGCCTAAGTTTTTTAGCCTTCTTCCTTGGCAGCTCATCAGAGTTGCCTGCTCCACCCTCCATCCCAGATGCCAAACGTCAGAGACGTTGGTGCTCCAAGTAGAGATTTAGAGCAGACAGACAGCTTCTAAGGGTTTTAGGAACAAAGGATTGACAAATACCACAGTCCTTATAATTGTGACCTGCACTTAAACAAAACACTGATCATGCGTATTCGTATGTGGAATCAGTCTTCCACAGGTACACGTTCCCTTCCTAGATGACATATATCGGAGAAAGGTAAATAAATTAGAAAAACCACACAAGGGTACTTATCTGAATGCGGACAGCCAAGAGCGGAAGTCAAGAACGACTAAGCAAACCCAAACATGCAGGATAACTGGAGTTGGCGAACGGATGTCTGAAACTCACAGCAGCGGTGAAGTACTGAATTTGGTATGTGCAGATATCGCAGATAAAGCCGGCTTCAATTTATGGCTCTTGCATGCAGTATCGCACGCACCCCTGCAATCAAGACATTGGTATACTGGCCACATGTCTGGTGCTGCAGGCAGCAACTCCCTAAGGTTAAGAATACTGCAACATAGGAATAGGACAAAGTACTCTTCCACTTTGGAAGACACCCAACCCTACTTGCCTCTGACTTCAGACCTCTCCAGTCTGCATACCAGGCAAATGGACAGTAGATGCGACAGTCGCACTACAGCTGGCACTGAAACACCTAGAAGGGAAGAACTATGCAAGTTGTTTTAGAGAGACTTCAGTTCTGCATTCAACACAGATACCGATGCAATTGGTGGATAAGCTCGTGAAACTCTGGATAAACAAACACCTATGTATCTGGACTCTCCACTGATTGGTAAACCCCACTGGACATTTGCAGGAAACACCACCTCTTAACACATAGTCCTGAATACTGGTGTTCCCCAAGGTTGTGTGCTCAAGCCCCTTGTTCTTCACCATACTCACCCATAACTGTACTGCAAAATGCAACTCAAACCATATTATGAAATTCGGTGAGGACACCAGTCATGGGTCTCATTAGTGGTGGGGACGAACATAACTACAGGGATGAGGTGAACACAGATTACTTGGTGTGACAGGAACAATCTGGACCGGACTGTTAAGACCAAAGAAATGATTATGGACTTCAGGAGAAAGGAAACAGTTCACCAACCACTCAATATCAAAGGGAAGGCAGTAGAGAAAGTCAAAAGAACCAAGTTCCTGAGCCTTCACATCTCAGATTACCTCTCCTAGACTGTTAATTCCAACCATATATTAAAGTCGTCTCAGGGGCTCTACCTTCTGATAAAGCTCAAAAAGGCTAGGCTCCCACTACCTGCTCTTAGTATTTTTTACTGGGGAGCTACTGAGAGCATCACCAGCAACTTCATAGCTTGGTTTGGCAACTGCACAGCTGCTGAGAAGTTAGAGTGGTGAGAGTGGCTGACAAAATATTGGGCACAAACCTGCCATCGATTTAGGAGCTTTTCTTCACAACAGCAAGAAACAGAACATACAAAATACTAGATGATTCAACCCATCCAGCCCACAATTGGTTCTCACAACTTGTGTCTGGAAGGAGGTACCTCAGCTTCTGCTGCAGGACTACCACATTCAGGAAGAGTTTGTATCCTACAGCTATAAGGACTTAACTCACACCAACCATAACATCCAATACAGTGAAGCCTCTTTTTTCATTTAATCATGCTGCTCTGAGCAATTAATGCCAGTATTTTACAACATGATTATACTCAGTCATGTCTAAGGTTAACAAGTGCACTATGATAACTAAACAGCTGCTATTCACTAGGTAAAGGGGCTTGGTGGTGGGTATTTATCACAAATCCTTCACCATAGGCAACAGAATGCTTGGCTCCTTTGCCAGCTTAAGCTTGGTTGCTGCCAGGTGCGTGGGAAAAATGCAGGGCCATAAACCATGGGCTATAAATGTGATGTCCGCACGCACAGACCTCAGAACTGACTGCCCAATCGGACAATAGTTAAGGAAAATTAAAGGATGCCATCCACAAAGGGAAAAGGTCTTCCGGGGGGAAGGGAGGGAGGGAATGAATACTGCAACACAGAAGAGAAGGACATCTATGGCAAGATTTTACACAACTAATCCATGTCTTTCTATTCGCATGTTGCAGTATTCTCACTTGCTTGACAGTACCACAGGTGAAGCAGGAGAAAGGGTGGAGGAAGAGGTAACAGTCTCCAGGAAACTGTGGAGGATGGCTCTAGTAAATCCTGCCCTGGCTCTGGAGATAGTCTAATTTATAATGCTTGAAGGTATGTACAGAGGACCATGTGGCTTGTCTCCAAGACAGCAGTGTCCAGGCCCTTGAGAAAGGCCCCTGAAGAGGCCACTGCTCAGTAGAATGCTCTTTAATAGAGTGGGGCAACTATTTACCACGGAAGGAGTAGCTGAAGGTAATAGTTTTTCATATCCAGGAGGATACTGTGTTTGGATACTGCTTTCACCCAGGGCCCTGGGGTGAAAGATATAAAGAGCTGATTGTTCTTGGCCAGGTAAAACCTCAGCTGCCTGTGAACATAGAGGGAATGGAGCACACACTTACTGTCATTCTGCGGCAAAGGGAAAAAGGTGGGTAAAATGGATAGATTGGTTAAGGGACAGTTCATTAATCATTCTGGGCATGAAGGAAGGATTGGTACTGAGAGATAACCCTGCCTTCGTGGAAGATAGTGTAGGGAGGAGTGGCCACAAGTGCTTGCAGCTCAGAGGGACTCCTAGCTGAATTAACGGCTACTAACAAGACAGTCTTCCAGGTGCACATCTTTAACTCATTACATTCGAATGATGCCTGTAGGTGCATCTGCATTCAACTCCTACAGACGCCTCTAGGCGTCAAATATTGCTTGTTCATATTTACATCAATAATTCCAAAACCATGCTATGTACAAGGTTTTAAGACCGTCTTAAAACTTACACAATAGCAAACCCAACAACATTAATATTTGACCTCTGTCTAGTGGAGATAAATAGATATTAACGGTTTTATATTAATTTATATAGATATAATTTTCACATTTTTCTAAACAGCCTAACAACCAAGTAACACTGACAAAACTCAGTCTCATATGAAAGCTCTCAGCTGGATGAATAAAATGCTACTGGCAGTGCATGTGTAACTTGAGTGGTTGCTGAGATATTTTAAGTTGTTTACAAAATATTACAAATGTATTAGTTACTGTGTTTACTGTGACTTAAAATTTGGTTTAAGACCTAAAATCTAAAGAATACTTCTTTCGGCTTTTCCCGGTTAGGGGTCGCCACAGCAGATCACCCGTCTGCTCAGGACTGGCAGTGGAACTTTACAGTGTCGAGTTGCCAGCCCAGCGCCCAACCTTCCAAAGAAGGCACACACACGCACACATTCACACCTAGGACCAATTTGGTGTGTCCAATCCACCTACAGCATGCCTTTAGATTTTAAAATCTAAAGAATACTATCACTACAAAAATAGTTTGTGCTGAAGAGTTTGCCATTTATACTTCTTTCATAACCCTTACGGTTCCAGAGATATGAAAATTTGTTTTAAATGTAAGGACATAAATTTGATTCTGTCAAAACTCAGGCTCCGCCCACTGGAGGTTACAGTGCAAACTTCTTGAGCTCCAGTGGAGTGAATGTGTTAAAGTGGCAGAAACTGCCAGTTCAAAGGGGGCAGTGGTAAGTTTCCCCAGTACAAAGTTCAGGTCTCAGAGGAAGGACAGGTTTCCTTGGTGGTCTGATATGAAGGACCCCCTTAAAGAAAAGTTCCACCTCCAACCTGGATAATAGAGGTGGATCAATAGGTAAAGCAGGCTGAAATGACTGACAAAAGGACTTTGAGTAGTATGAAAGTTCTGATTTTAGGAGCTCACATATAGGATAGGACTAGAGCAACATCTGCTCAGGAGGAGTCTAGTTGCCTTTGAAGAAACCAACTGGAGAACCCTTTCCATTCTGATAAACAGGATCTCCTGGTAGTGGTTTTCTGAATTACTGACGGACAGATAGCATGTCCTCAGAAAAGAAGTGTCTGAAAGAGATCAGAAGTTAATCACCCACAGGGTTAGGCTGATGGTTTTCAGAGGAGGATGAATGAGATTCCCTTCTGCTGTGTGAACAGGTCCACCTCGTTTACAAACTTGTGGCGATTGCCCTTGCCAAGAGATAGGAGAACCAATGTTGCCTTGGCCAATAAGGGGTTCACCAGCAAGATTTTCAGTCGGTCCTTCTGAATTTTCAGCAGGATCTTCTGAATGAGCGGAAAGGGGGGAAAGGTATAAAAGAACAGCCCCTTCAAAGAAATTGAAAATGCATCCACTTTCCACGTCAGTTGGGATGGGAGTCTGGAGAAGAGCTGGTGATGTCAGTTCTGAAGGGACACAAACAGACTTGTGGGGTGCCCTATCAGTGGACAAGGTCTAATAAAACATCTCTGTGTAAAGAAGAGTTGTGCAACAACTTAAACAACCAGAGACTCCCTTCTCTTCCATGCTGCAGTGTTCATAACCTTAGGGAGTTGCAGCCTGCAGCACCAGACATCCGGCCAGTATATACCAAAGCTTTAGAAGCAGGGGTACGTGTGACGTTGCATGCAGGGACCATAAAATGACGTTGGTTATGTTTGCACATATCCAACTCAAACTGGCTGCCACATGGAGAGACCCTAGGAGCAGGAGGAAAGGACCCAAGCTTAAGTTCCCTAGGCACACCAAAAAAGTAATGTTTGTCCAAAGGTGGAGGTGGGTGGGATTGAATACTGCAACATGGAAGAGATCTATGGTTACAGCAAGTTATTACACAACTATTCTATGTCCTTTTCTCATGTTGCACTATTCATAACATTAGTGAAAGTACCACAGCTCTCTAGGAAGTTGCATGGGAGGTAGGTAGGGGAGCAGAGTCAATGAGACCTTGCAGGAGACCTAGCAAACTCTGCTATAGACCTGGAGATCCAATCTCATTTGTAATGCTTGGTAAAGGTATGTACACAAGACCAAGTTACAGCCGCTAGAATAGCAGCGTAATCAACACCCTTGCAGAAAGCTGCTGAAGAAGCTGCTTTGGTGGAATGGGCCTTGACAGGTGAACTCAGTTGCTTTCCATGAAAGGAATAGCAAAAGGCTATTGCCTTAAAAATCCAAGATGCAATTGTGTTTAGACACCACCTTGCCAAGAGCTCTAGGATGGAAGGGGACAAAAAGCTGGTCAGACTGTCGGACAGGTTTTGTCTCATATAAGCAGAATTTCAGTTGCCTATGGACATCCAGGGAATGAAAGCCCCTTTCTCTGGAGTTCTGTGGCTGAGGGTAAAAGACGGGTACGATTAATGGTCTGATTCAAGGAAATTTCATTAACTACCTTCAGGCATGAATGAATGGTTAGCTCGGAGACCAACCCTATCTATGAAAAATAAGACGGGGAAGAGAAGCCATAAGGACATGGATCTCTGGGACCCTTCCTAGCAGAAGTAAGGGCCACTAACAAAATTGTTTTCCATGTACAGAATTTAAGGAAGGACAAACGGACTAGCTCAAAAGGGGCCAATGTAAGCTTTTCCAGCACAAAGTTAAGGTCCCAAGGAGGTCTTATGTGAAGGACCCCTTTCAGAAACAGCTTGACTTCCAACCTGGAAACTAGAGGTGGAGTCAAGGTAAGACCAGCAGAAATACAGAGGTGTAATTTTACAGAGGAGTAGATCAGCCCTGAATGTAGTAACTCACACAGGTAGGAAAGGGGACCAGTGTAACAAACTAGAAATAGGGCCAGTTTTCTCTTGATGCACCACTACAAATTAATAAGTAGTTTCTCCTGGTACTTGGTTTCCTGGCCTCCTGCAGGACATCAAGTATGTCCTCCAAATATAGGTGCCTAAAGGGTATCAGAACTCTAAATTGCATACAGTGTCAGTTTGAGAATGAGTAGGTGTGGGTGGTTAAGGGATCCCCTGTCGTAAGTAGGTTGACATGGTGAGGTAACCTGTGGTGACTGCCCTGGGCTAAAAGGCAGAGTAGTGGAAACCAATGCTGTATTGGCCAGAAGGGAGTTACCAGCAGGATTTTTGGTTTGTCCTTCTGTACTTTCAGAAGGACTTTGTGAAACAAAGGAAATGGAGGGAAAGCATAAAGGAACATTCCCTCCCATAAGAAGGCATCCACCATCCAAACTTGTGGATGGGGGAGCTTGTGCAGAAGAGGGGCATCTGTTAGTTCTGGGAGGAGGCAATCAGACCTGCCTGAGGAATAACCCCACTTGTGAATTAGATCCTGAAATAACTCCCTGTGAAGCATCCGTGGGAGGGTGTTAAGGTTTTGCTCAGGGTGCGCCATCCCATTTTCTTCCGACAGGATATAAAATGCCCGCAAGTGAATTTGAAGTGCTGCTGCCAGGGACCATATCTGTACAGCCAGACTGCAGAGAGGGCAAGATTCTGTTCCTCCTTGCTTGTTTATATAGCACAGGACTGCCATGGTGTCTGATCAGCTTCAGTGTGCCTGGCAGAAGGATCTCTTGAAAGGCCTGCATAGCCAAAGATAGGGCCTTTAGTTTTTAGGCTGATGTGGTCCTTTCCTTTCTTGAATTGACCACTGCCCCTGAACTTTGTGCTGGTTGTTGGCATGGTGTAAGATGTCTCCTCAACCTAAATCTGATGAGTCTGTGTACAGATGCTGCTTCAGTGGAGGGATCTTCAAGGGAACCCCCTTGACTGAGGATAATGGTGGTAATCATAGGTAGGTACTAGGCTATTGGCCCTAGGGCCTATACAAGCATAGCCAAAAAGGTACCCTGGCTTTCGCCACCCAAGAAAATTATTTTCCTGTGCCCCTGTCAAGCAGAACCACAGAAGTGATCCCTGGGGTGAATTTCCTATTACCCATCCAATCAAGATTTTCTTGAAGAGTGCTAATGAGGAGCTCTGATATAGGTAGTCTGTTCCAGAGTATGGGAAATCTCTGGGACAGGAATCTATCCCTCCAGCATGTTCTGTTTATTGTGGTGACAAGGTTTAGGTCGCTAGAGCATGTAGCTTGGAAGGATTGGGATTTCTTTTAGTGGAGCATGTCCAACAGCTCTGGGTTTGACACAGCTTTGTATGTTAGGCAGAGATCGCCTCTGAGTAGGCGATATGCAACAGAGTAAAGCTGGAGTTTTTTTGAGACCGTCTGCGTACGGCATCTGTTTGAGGCCAGTAATCCTCTGAGGTATTTGTGTGGCCATTCCAGTTGTTGGTGTCTTGTCAGGTACATACCAAAAGGGGCGGTGTACTCTATAATGGGTCTAAATGAGTGATGAGTAGAGGGGAACAATGACCTCTATCTAGATGAGAAACCTTTTGTGATGGTGTGCCACGTAGAAGGACTTCCTGACCACTGTGGCGATGTGATTATCAAAGGAGAGACTACTGTCCACCTGTGTGTCCCAAGGTCTCTTACACTTTCGGTGTTAGACTACCACCTAAGTGGTAGTTCATGGGTACAGAGTTTTTACCAAAGGGGATGACAATGCACTTTTTGGCATTGAGCTTGAGACCATGTCTGACACGAACTTCGCATTCTTCCGGTATAAAGATGGGCCCTTTAGGGGGTGAGAGGGGGGTAAAGTTAGCACTGAACCTATCTGCCAGGATGCTGGCAATATCAGTTGGTTCTGTATATTTAGTGTCATTGTGCTGCAACTCAGAGCACAGTGTCGCCATTGAGATTTTTGACATAGCTATAGAATGCTTTGTGGTAGTCAGCGGAAATTATGTTTTCATAACTAGCTATGGAGGATTTTATGAGGGATCTCAGCTTCTTACCGAGGCTGACCAGGGAGTTCCTCCAATTGTGGGATTTCACTCTTTTTGCAACAGTTTCTTTCTTCTGTTGTAGAGTTTGTTTACAGCAGACCACCAGATTGTCTTCCTTTTTTTGGAGGATAGCATCTTGGTTCTGTTAGGAATAGCATGATCCATGCACTCGTGTAAGTGCTTATAAAGTGTATTTGTGTAGGATTCAGCAGTCATACCTCTACTGTCCATCTGCATGGGTGTCATGAAGTTTGCCACTTCTGTCAAGCATAAAGTTGGCTGTGGAGAATTTTTTTTTACAGTTTTCCTAATGGGGTGGGAGTGGGATGTGGATGTCTAGGGTGATTAGCTTGTGGTCAGATCTGACCAATGAGGAGCTCACTTCTGGTGTGGAACACCGGTCACCCATGTTGGTGATTATCAGGTCTAGGTTATTGCTGCCCCTAGTGGGGGTGTGGATAGTTGATCCAAGGCGTTGGAATTGATTTCCAGAAAACGTTGAGCAACAGAGTTGGTACACGAGTAGCCTTCCCAATTAATGGTAGGGTAGTTGAAATCACCCATTATTAGAGTGTGTTGGGTTGTACCTTAATATTTTCCAGTGCATCAAGAAAAGAGGAGTGGGAATCCTGGGGCATGGTGGGGGGTATGTAGCAAGCTACAATCTGGATTGCGTTTTTGCCCAGAGTTAGTTGAACTTGGATAATCTCGGGTGCATTACGCTGAGCAACTAGCTTGGAGGTGTGGATATTCTTAATGAATATGGACACGCCTCCACCTTTAGTGTTTCGGTCCGGGTTTGGCGGCCGAAAGGTATGGTATGAATTATAGCTTGGTAATGCAAGGGTGCTCTCTGGAGCTCTGAATCAGGTCTCTGTCACTCAACAGATGTCAATGTTCTCCATTTTAAGGAGTGCCGTGAGTGCATTTTGAGGTATAGACTTCTAGCATACCAGCAGAGTTCCCTTTTAAACAAGAGTAAGTTTTGATTCCAAGGAATGAGACTGCTGGCTCCAAGAGTTTCTCAAGACCCACTGAAACTTTGCTTGCATCCTGGCTAGTGGGATCATGGGAATCAGGGAAGCCATGTACCCTAATATCCTGAAAAATTTCCCGGCTGAGATGGTAACTAGAAGTAGCAGAAGTGGAAGAACAGAGAAAGAAATGCCACTTTCTGGGGAGGGACAAAAACTAGCATCTAGTCTGTCCTTATCCTGCACACCAGGAAGGCAAGATCTTGGGAAGGAGTCATTTGACACTTTCGGCAATTCACTGTGTAGCCTAGACTCGGTAGGAACTTGCAAACCATGCCCAAATGTCGGGACAGGGTTAGCAATCCTGGTGCAGAATAAGATTGTCCAATAAGAAATAAATTTGTATGCCCTGCAGTTTGCAATGGCTGGGGCTAGGCACTTTGAGAGTGCTTTGGGCGCTGTGGAGAGGCCAAAGGGCAAGGTAGAGAACTGAAAATGTGATGAACCCATGGAAAGACGTAAATATTTTCTTTAAGGGGAAAGATTGGGATATGTAGGAAAACATCCTTTAGATCCAAGATTGGGATATGTAGGAAAACATCCTTCAGATCCAGCGAGCACATGAAGGCTTGCTAAGGTATGAGGGGAAGGAGGTGCTGCAATACGAGGATATTGAAGGTAGGCACTTTGAGGAAGAGATGGAGGTGGGATAAGTTGATGATTGGTCTCCAAGGGCCATCTTTTCTTGGGACCAAAAACATCCTTGAATAAAATGAACAAACAAGATAACCAAGACAGGCTACTCCAGGCACAAAAACCCGAACTTTAATAGGTTAGCGCTTTCGGAAGGTTCAATGACCTTCCTTCTTCAGACAACCACAAGCACTTACAAGCTCTCTTAAATAGCAAGTCCCATTCAAAAAATTAAACAATATAATTAAGAACAAGATCTGTTGTTTCTTAAACGCATATCAGTTAAAAACCATTAATTTAAAGAGCTTATGAGCTAAAAAGAAAACAGAGCAATACGAAAAAAGCACATCTTATTTAAAAGATTTGTATACCTCAAAGTATACTACAAGTAACACTTTCAACCTACACCATCAATAACTTATCAGAAAAATTGCTAAATACCTAACTATCATATAAACCACATAATAAAAAGATTTTTTAAAAAATATCAAGACATTAAAAAAACATGTATATCAAGTTCAAGATATGGGTTCATCTACCTCATCAGGGCTAATTTTTTAAGGCATTTAATAGACACTGTCTCATTGAGACCAGGCATCAAATAAGATGCAGTCAAAACTTGCCATCTTAATTCTTCTATTTCTAGATTGATCTGCCAAGGCCCCCCTCTATCATCCTTTGTTATTTGCTTGAGAACTGAAAACTTAAAGGAGTGGCCGGGGTGGGTGCCAACATGTCGAGCTGAAGCATTAGTGAGATCACTTTAGTTATTGCATAATGGTGCTCATAAATGCGTTACTTTAACTTTCGCTCGGTCTTACTGATATAAAAAGCATTGCAATCTTGACACAGCACAATAGACAACCCCACTAGAATCACAAGAAAAATGGCTTTGTATTCTAAACTGAACCCCATCTAATGTTAACCTGATAGTCTAGGTTCAAAAATCTACATTGGTGACACCTACCACATTTGGCCATTCCTTTAGGCTTAAAACTTTTACTTTTGTTAGAATAATAGAGCAAGGATTTCAAGTTTAAGCCCCGTCTAAAAGTAATAGGTTGGTTACCTAGGGCTTTAACCAACAATGAATCCTCCATGATTAGAGCCCAATTTTTTGCCAAAGTTGCCCTAATAAAGGAATGGTCAAGGTTATAAGTACAAAAGAATCTAACATTGTTACTTCTTAAATCATCAAGTGATGTAGTCAGCTTTTCTAATCTGGAATCTCCAGAACCCAAAGCTAATAATAATGGTTTGTAAAAGCCATTTTGACGTTTAATAACCTCTGTCGCCAAGGAACGCACAAGTGAGGGGGGATACCCCCTCTTAATAAACATTCCTTCTAACAGAACACATTCCTCCAAAAATTCAGCTTCCTCTTGCCAACTGCATTATGGCCCAATGGGAAACTACAAAACTATTCCAAAATACACTTTTTAAACAAAATGTCGCCTGGTACACCAGGTACCAGGACGACATGTTTTTCCTTTGGAAAGGACCAAAGGCAGATATAGAGGACTTTATTACTTCTATTTCTGGTCTAATGGATTTTTTGGAGTTTACTTACACCATAGGGTCGGATTCTATTAGTTTTCTGGACATTTTTATTCAAAAGGATTATGTTACTAAAAGGTTTAAGTCGCATTTTTAGGAAACCCACCTACTCTAATGCTTTTCTTCATTTCTCAAGTTGCCATCCGTATCAAAAGAGGGGGGTTGTGAAAGGCCAGCTCGTAAGAGCGGCTAGAATGGTTTCCGAGGAAGCTGTATTTTTGGAGGAATGTGTTCTGTTAGAAGGAATGTTTATTAAGAGGGGGCATCCCCCCTCACTTGTGCATTCCTTGGCGACAGAGGTTATTAACAAACTTCAAAATGGCTTTTACAAACCATTATTATTAGCTTTGGGTTCTGGAGATTCCAGATTAGAAAACCTGACTACATCACTTGATTTAAGAAGTAACAATGTTGTTAGATTCTTTTGTACTTATAACCTTGACCATTCCTTTATTAGGGCAACTTTGGCAAAAAATTGGGCACTAATCATGGAGGATTCATTGTTGGTTAAAGCCCTAGGTAACCAACCTATTACTTTTAGATGGGGCTTAAACTTGAAATCCTTGCTCTATTATTGTAACAAAGGTAAAAGTTTTAAGCCTAAAGGAATGGCCAAATGTGGTAGGTGTCACCAATGTAGATTTTTGAACCTAGACTATCAGGTTAACATTAGAGGGGTTCAGTTTAGAATACAAAGCCATTTTTCTTGTGATTCTAGTGGGGTTTGTCTATTGTGCTGTGTCAAGATTGCAATGCTTTTTATATCGGTAAGACCGAGCGAAAGTTAAAGCAACGCATTTATGAGCACCATTATGCAATAACTAAAGGTGACCTCACTAATGCTTTAGCTAGACATGTTGGCGCCCACCCCGGCCACTCCTTTAAGTTTTCAGTTCTCAAGCAAATAAAGGATGATAGAGGGGGGCCTTGGCAGATCAATCTAGAAATAGAAGAATTAAGATGGCAAGTTTTGACTGCATCTTATTTGATGCCTGGTCTCAATGAGACCGTGTCTATTAAATGTTGCCTTAAAAATTAGCCCTGATGAGGTAGATGTACCCAGATCTTGAATTGGATATATATGTTTTTTAATGTCTTGATATTTTTTAAAAAAATCTTTTTATTATGTGGTTTATATGATAGTTAGGTATTTAGCAATTTTTCTGATAAGTTATTGATGGTGTAGGTTGAAAGTGTTGTTACTTGTAGTATACTTTGAGGTATGCAAATCTTTTAAAGATGTGCTTTTTTCGTATTGCTCTGTTTTCTTTTTAGCTCAGAAGCTCTTTAAATTGATGTTTTTTAACTGATATGCCTTTAAGAAACAACAGATCTTGTTCTTAATTATATTATTCTTTAATTTTTTGAATGGGACTTGCTATTTAAGAGAGCTTGCAAGTGCTTGTGGTTGTCTGAAGAAGGAAGGTCATTGAACCTTCCGAAAGCGCTAACCTATTAAAGTTCGAGTTTTTGTGCCTGGAGTAGCCTGTCTTGGTTATCTTGTTTATTCAGTTTGTTTGTTCCTTGCCTTTGTGTTTATCCTGGAATAAAATCCTTTGGCTAACAGATTCTCTGGTACCTGTTCTATAATCCCCCAAGACAGAATTTGGCTCAGGCTAGAGGGAAATAGTGGGAGCAGATTGTGAGGGGGTTGAGGTATTCCCCTGGAAGGTTGGAAAAGTCCATCAAGTCAAATTTCCCCTCTCAATTATGAAAAGCACCCACTTGTCTGAGGTGATTTTCTGCCAGGAGGGTAGGGAGAGGGTTAGGGGTAGGGATAAGGAGGGTGGAAATGGTTAAGAGATGACAGTCACAGTTGAGTGGCTTTATCTAGGTCTGGCTGCATCCAAAAGGAAGACTGTGTGGAGGTGGATGTGGATGAAGACCTAGGAGCAGATAGTTTCCTGGTGGGTCTGTCACCTGGACTGAGTTGGAGAGGGATGAGAGGACTGCCTACTGACAAAAACTTTTAGTTATGTACTCACCATAACTTCAGATGTTTGGGATCCATCTCGCCTACATTCCGACTGATGGGTTCGGAGCCGATCCCTCGGCTCCGACTCGGCACGCTTATGCCAAAGAGCGAAGTCTCTAATTGGCTGAGCTTACTATATCCCAGGATGCACCACTACCAGTCCCCCAGATCTAGTTTGTCCGCATACATGCACACATCCACGCCCTGCTTATATAACATCGTCAGATGAAACAAGATAAAACAGTAGAACTCAAAACCGTTCAATCTCTTCTGATCTCCAAGGCAGGGGGAAGGAGGGTGGGTATTAGGAATGTAGGCGAGATGGATCCCAAACATCTGAAGTTATGGTGAGTACATAACTAAAAGATGTTATGTGATCCTATCTCGCCTACATTCTACTGATGGGACAGCGTCCCTAGCACCTGAATCCTGGGTGGCTCACTGGAAAACACTCCTGAGTACCGTGGAACCAAATGAAGCTCGTCCTTTAGATGCCACATCCAATTTGTAGTGGGAAATGAAAGTGTGCGGATTGGACCAAGTAGCCGCAGCACAAATTTCCGATATAGCAAGCTTGGAATGAAAAGCTATAGAAGTAGCCATAGCTCTGGTAGAATGAGCTTTGATAGATGTTGTAAGTTGCTTATTTGAAGAAGAATAAGCCTGAGTTATGCAATCTCTGATCCATTTGGAGATCGTAGCTTTTGTGATGGTTTGACCCAATTTATTATCTGAGAAGGACACAAACAACTGGTCTGACTTACGAAGTTGCTGAGTCCTGTCTAAATAGAAGCGTAATTGCCTGTGAACATCCAATTTATGGAGAGTGTATTCTGCTTCATTGGAGTATTTTGGGAAGAAAACTGGTAGCTCTAGAGATTGTTGGAGACAGAAACTAGAACAGACCTTTGGGACAAAGGATGGATTAGGCCTAAGTGATACTCTATCCTTGTGGAAAATCAAGTACGGTGGCTTAATAGACAGGGCTTGAAGCTCTGAAACTCTTCTTGCAGAAGTAATTGCGACTAAAAAGGCAGTTTTCCAAGACAGATATTTTAATTCACATGTAGCAGCCGGTTCGAAAGGGGACGATGTTAATGCGCGAAGCACCAAATCAAGATCCCACGGAGGCGCAGGATGAAAAATTGGGGGTCTTAATAGGCCCGCACCTTTAATGAAAGTTTTGCATAGTCTGCTACTCATCAATGGAGGATCCATGGATTCGTGGAATTTAGAGATAGCCGCTAGTTGGACTTTAATAGTAGAGACAGAAGATCCTTGATTAAACAGGGATGTTAAGAATTTCAAAACCTCTGGGACAGGAGCAGTGATAGGGTCTAAGCCCTTGAGTTGAGCCCAGATAGCAAACCTCTTCCACTTACTGAGGTACAATTTGTTAGTGGTGGGTTTGTGGGCAAGATAAAATGTGAACAACTTCCGGGTCTAGTGTGTGCCTTCTGACTAAAGTCGGAAGTGGAGGAGCCAAGCTGTCAATTTCAAAGATTTAAGGGACTGATGCCGATGTCCCGACTGATGGATTAGCAGGTCCGAATTAGGTCTAAAGTCCATGGATCGCCCACCGCATGCTTCTTCAGGTAAGGAAACCATACCTGACGAGGCCAGTATGGGGCAATCAGTATCATTGAGGAGCCCAATTGAGAAGCTTTTGAATAACTTTGGGGAGAAGTGGAATTGGAGGAAAGGCATAAAGTAGCCCTGTTGGCCAAGGTTGTGCTAGAGCATCCATAGCTGGTACTCCTGATGTGGGATCAAGGAGAAGAACCTTTGGCACTTGGTGTTTAGTGGAGTTGCAAATAGGTCGCAGCACGGCCCCCATCTCCTGAAAACCTGAGCTGCTACTGTGTGGTTTAGAGACCACTCGTGAGGAGAGAGAATTGTCCTGCTCAATTTGTCTGCCAATATATTTGACCTTCCGGATGTGGGTCGCTACCAAGAAGCGGTTGGTAGCTACAGCCCATTCCCACACTCTCATGGCCTCTCTGCAAAGGGGGTACGATCTGGTCCCGCCTTGTTTGTTCAGATACCAGACCACCGACATGTTGTCTGTGTGGATGGCGATGATGCCCTGAGGAAGAAACTTGTGTAAGGCCTGTAGGGATAGAAGTACAGCCCTCATCTCCAACACGTTGATGTGGAGAAGAGCTTCGTCTGGAAGCCAGGAGCCCTGAACTAGCCTGCCCAGACAATGCCCCCACCCTATCTGGGAGGCATCTGTCGTCAGGGTAACCACTGGAGAGGGAAGAACAAAGGGCTTCCTTGATCCAAATTGGATGTCTGAAGCCACCAGCGAAGGTCCCTTTGCATATTTCCGTAATCATGATGTGATGATTGAGGGGAAGATCCTGAAAGGACCATTGAGTTGACAATAGCCACTGAAGAATCCTCATGTGCAATCTTGCCAGAGGAACTAAAAGAACAGTGGCAGACATTGAGCCTAAGACTTGTAGAACCATCCTGGCTGGGGCTTTGGATCTCGAGATCAGAGCTTGAACTTGGCCCTGTAAAGTTTGGATCCTTTCGGGAGGAAGAAAGACGCATCAATCTTGAGTCTATCTCTGCTCCTATGAACTTTATGCGTTGAGAGGGCAGCAAGACAGACTTTGACCAATTGAATGTCTATATTTTAAACTTGGGTATCAAGGAGTCAGTGTGCTTACCATTGTGAGTTAATTATTAAGATATTGCTCTGTTATTGTTGAAGCATTCTTCCATCCACATTTTGTAAGTTACGCTCACATCCTGAAACGCAAATGTCCCTGTTTAATAACGGAGATTGAAGAGACTAGGCATGAACTAATGGACATATTGAAAAGCTCGCCATGCACTTATGCAATCGGCTTTTAAATAGACACAATGTTTATTTTATTAACCAGGCACATGCAAGGAATACTTTGTTGTGCTGTGAATTTTAAAGCTTCAGAGTCTACAGAAAATAAGTAATTTTGAAAAACTGTTTTGATACACCTGTAATTGTTGACTGTTTTTATAGTCTACTCTGGATAATATGAACTTCCAGTAAAACACGGAAATATCTAATGTCACACTTTGTAAATATGTGCATTACAAGCAGTTTGTTATACTAACCAAGTCTGAAATGGATATATTGCCTGAAAAAGTTCAAGTTAGAGATCTTTAAAAAGCACCATGAGATGATAAGTAAATATGACAAGGCTCTGAGATATACTCAATTGTTTAATATAAATGTATGCTTGGGCTTGGGCAATTTTTATTTATGTTTTTTTTTTATATTGTTTTTTATATATGTTTATTTTTGAACTATTCAGTTCTTACTTTTAATATACTAGTATTTTTCTTAGCTGAACAAGGTAACATTTATGGAACTGAGTTTAATGGGTTACTGTATTTTTAAATGAAGGAAACATGTGATTATAGAGATCCTATCACAAGCTTTTGTTGGTTTTAAAAGTGATGTTCAAAGTTTTAGTTTGTGTAAAGAGTCTGAAGAAGCCTTTGAAAAGCTACTCGTTTGGAATAAACAATTTGCTAACTTACATGGATTTATTTGTTTGAATTTCTACTTTCATTTTATTGCTCATTGGAAAGTCACGCATCTTTTTGGACTGAGTTTTACTAGTGTTTTAGCGTGAGTATCCTACCTCAACTAACAGCAGCTCTGAGTTTTGGATTTGTGCAATTGAATGTAATCCCCAGGGTAATACCCAGGGAGATGGTGGCTTTGAGGTTGTCCATTAGTAGATGCCTGGTGGTGGCAGTCAGGAGCCAGTCGTCCAGATAGGGAAACACTTGGAATCCAAGACTTCTCAGGTGAGCCGTCACTACTGCCAAACACTTGGTGAACACCCTGGGGGCTGTGGTGAGACCAAAGGGCAGAGCGCAAAATTGGTAATGACTGACTCCCAGGCTGAAGCGCAGATACCTCCTGGACGCCTGATGTATCGGTATGTGATAATAGGCGTCCTTGAGGTCTATGGAGCACATCCAAACATCCTTCTCCAGCAATGGGAGAATGGACTGTAACGTGACCATTCGGAATTTGGATTTTGTGACGGATTGGTTCAGTCTGCTGAGATCCAATATTGGTCTCAGGTCCCCTGTCTTTTGGCACTAAAAGAACCTGGAGTAATTTCCTGATCCGATCTGGTCTGTGGGGACCGGTTGGATGACTCCTTTTTCTAGCAGCTTTAAAGCTTCTGCGGCTGCCATTTCCCTTTGACTGGGTGGTGGGTCCGGGATTCTTTTGGACGGTGGGGGCGAGTATGTGAATGGGATGGTGTAACCTCCGGCAATGATCGAAGCACCCATCTGTCCTGAGTGATTGACTCCCAGGCTTTTAGGTGCTTGGCAACGACACCCGACTGGCTCCGAGCAGCACAGCCGGGCAATCCTTCATGACGTGTGGGAGGCTGAAGAGCCACGAAAGGACTCGCGGTCTCCAGAATTGCGGGGCCCTCTGCCGCCTCTGGGACGGCGTCTCCCTGAAAAATTTCCCGCCCTCTGCCTCTGGAAGGGGAATCTTCCTGCTGTTGGGAGAAAAACTTACGGGATTTGGAACCACATTTTCCCCTCCTTTAGCCTTGGGGTAAGGCCGAAAGGGAGTGGAATAACGGGCACCTACGGCAGATAAAGTTTTTCCCTCTTGCTCACAGCGGTAAGGGTGTCTTTAACCTTGGGTCCAAACAAGGAGGACCCATCAAAGGGAGCGTGGGCGAAGGAAGACTTGAAGGCCTCCATGAACTGACACAAGCGGAGCCAGGCTTGTCTCCGAGAGCCACGCCTGTGCCTGCCGCTCTACCCGCCTTCGGCCGCATAGGAAATGAGCCTCATGGACGAGTTAGAAATTGACGTAAGGATAGCCAACTGAGAGCTAACCGACTGGGCTAGCTGCTCAGGTAGGTTACCGAGAGGGAATCTGACAACTCCTTGACCAGATCCCTCTGAAGCCTGGTAAAATGTGCCAAAGAATTCAGAGACCTTAAAGTAAAGGCCGCTGAAGTCAGGGTGCGCTTGCACCTGTCCATACTCCTAGACTCCTTATTAGGAGGATGGATGGACGTTGAAGCCTCTGCCACGTCCTGTTGTGTAGCAGATGCCACCACCATGGCATCTACAGCCACGCCTTTAGTGAGGAACTCCTTCTCGGGGCAGACAAAAATTTATTTGGACGAGAAGGGACTGGTTCCACAGTATCTGGATGTTCCCACGCCCTTGACAAACTAAATCCAGAAGCTCGAAGGGCGGAGACACCCAGGAGGCGGAGGGCTGAGCCCCAAAGGCCTTGAGGAGCACTGACTCATCAGCAGAGGGGGGTTTGGATATCCAGCCGCCTCGTTGTTTGAGGATCTCTAAGATGTCTGCAAATGAGACATCATCCGAGGACGACTTCGGGGACCCCTCTGCATCATCAAGATCAGTGTCTGATGTAATAGACTCGGGGGAGTCCACGTGCTTCCTCTTGCACGATCTCTTCCTTGGGGGTTCCTCCGAAGACAACTCCGAAGAACCCTCAGGAGGAGGGGAACCCCCAATGGGGGTAACCTCAGGCCCCGGGGCTCCGCTGACTACGGACAGGGGAACTGCCAAAGACCCAGTCTCCACGCCCAGGGAAGGTGCCGGTAAAGCCGGAGAGATGGCCGAAGAGGACTTGGCCAAGGCACTCCTCATGGCTCTGAAAGCCGGACCCCCAGAATCCTGGGAGTGTCCGGTCCCCGGAGCCGTGATAGCCGACGGAAGTCCCGCAGCCGAAGCACCGAGGGGGAGGCTCGGAACCGAAAGCATAGGTCCCGAAACATCACCCCCAGGTCCAGCCGAAGAAGTCCGCGTACCAAACTCGGACCCGAAGGCCCGGGTTGGAGTAAGGGTCGGAGCCGACCCTGAGATCTCCACCGGCTCCAACAGCACCTGCTCCGACGGAGCCGAAGCAGTCGGAGGAGGAATGGCAATGGGGTGGGCCAAGGTCATCGGCTCCGAAGCCAACTGGGTCGGAACCGAAACAAATTTTTGGAAGACTGGGGACTGGAACAGTCTTTGGAGCATCCTGTCTATATCAGAATCTGACATCCTCGAAGACCGAGAGGAAACAGAACGGGTTCGAGACGGCCTCTCCAACGGCCCCAAAGGACTAGGGGACCGGCAGCGAGGTGAGTCAATGACTAGCGGCCAAGGAATACACACAGCAGATTCCATCGGTGCAGAGGTGGACTTCGCGCCGAGGAGGAAGTGTCTGAGCGACCTTGTCGGCTCCGAGACCAGTGGAGCCGGCGGTGACTCGCCTCGATGCCCCAGCCATCGGCTCCGAAGCCAGAGGAGTCGAGACTGGTGGCATCGAGGCAGACCGTTCCATCCTCGGCTCCGAAGTCCTTGGAGCCGAAGGAGAGGCCTGCCTATGTCTCTTGGCAGTCGGATCCGACGGACTGGTCGGAACAGACGCCCTTTTCTTTTTAGCCGGAGAAGGAGAGGATGCCAAGGCTTCTTCAAAAGAAGGTTTAATTAACCCCTTAAGAATTAATTTATTTTTCCTCTCCTGGAGGACCCTTGAGGAAAAAGCGTGACACACGCTGCATGACTCCTGTAAGTGTTTTGCACCTAGACAATACACACAGAGCGAGTGATAGTCTGTGATGGACATTTTAAAACTGCATTTGGTGCATTTTTTAAAGCCCGAAGGCCTAGGATTTTGAGACATTATGGAAAGTGATTTTGACACACCCAAAACAAAATACAACTGACTTTCCGATAACACTTCCTAATAGGTTTTCAAATAACAAGGGTATTTTGAAACCCTGTAAGTTTAAGAAGGTTGACTGACCTGGAAGGCCCTAGAATGAAGAAGGCCTACCAAACACAACCCAATCACACAACAAGTCTTAACCAACTCCAAACACACACAAAGAGAATAATAATGAACAATAGCTGTTAAAACAGCTTTTTTGTGAATAAAACACGAAATTCCTGACAGAAAAAGATAGTAGAATTACTACTTAGCTCAGCCAGCTCGAGACCACGTCTTCGCAGATTAGCGGCAAACGAGATCTGGGGGACTGGTAGTGGTGCATCCTGGGATATAGTAAGCTCAGCCAATTAGAGACTTCGCTCTTTGGCATAAGCGTGCCGAGTCGGAGCCGAGGGATCGGCTCCGAACCCATCAGTCGGAATGTAGGCGAGATAGGATCACATAACATCTAGGTTTTTGGGGGTAATTTATATGAAACCTGGGAACAGGTGAGACTAATGTTTTAAATTTTGTAAGTCTAACTTTTCTCTATAGAGAATTAAGTAGCTCTGTAGAGGCAGCTCCAAAAAGGGCTTGACTGTCCAAAAGGTGCAGCAAACAACTTAGCTTGGATATCCAAAGGTAAGGGCTGAAGTCTTAACCGTGAAAACCTTAACAGAGCCAGAAGCAGAAGACTTAGAAGAATCTTCAACAGCGTCACAGCTGCACTTAATGGAGTGTCTGCTCACTTGAGACACCGTGGACAGAAGGGTGCTTAATGGAGCCTTAACTAGTAATTCTGGTAACCTATGAAAGAAGAGTAGAGGCCTTGGTCAGGGAATCTAAACCAATTTTGGCCATATGAGTATGAAAACTAATGGCTCTAACAGCCAAGGTGGAAGTAGTATAAACATTCTTCCCTAACCTGCCCATAAGTTTACTACCTGTTGGAAAAAGGGAAGACAAAGGTAGTTGCCTGGAGGACTTATCCAAGGACTGCAGGATCTGCTGGAGGGATTTTGAAAAGGTACTGCTAATTAGCAGACACTTTGTAAAATGGGTCTCTTAGAAGCAGGAGGCTGTGAATCTGGGCTTTGCGAGGCAGCAGAAAAAGCATCCTGGAATGCTGGAAGTAAAGTGGGACTGCAGATGGTGAGGGCTACTCAGTCTGCAAGAGTTCAAAGTATCTATTTTTTGTCTCTGATATTTGAAAGTTCCCACTTGAAATGTTTTCTATGCAGGGAAATGGTATCCCCAAAGGAGAAATCTTCTCCAGGAAAGTCAGGAGTAAGAGACTCTTCTGGGGTAACAATCTTTGGGTGAATCCAACAGAGAGCAGTAAGTTAAGGACTCATCTGAGAAGGAAGACTCCTCCCCAGACAGTACCGGAGGAACAAATGGTAGGCCTGCCTGGAGGATCTGGGTCTGAAGAACCTGAAAGTCTTTAAAGAGTATGGGAGAAGGTCTCCCAGGGTGGATCAGGGTCTTGAGCTGTGCTTCTTTTGCTTCCTTTTTAATGGAGTGGAGAGAGCAGAAGTGGGTCTAGGAGCAGATTTTATGGTGGATGTCAAGGCTGAAGTAGAAGCACAGCCATAAGCTGTGGTTCCCCCTCACCATCACATTCTGATGGTTGGAAAATCTCAGCAAACCTACTCTGGGGTAACTGCAGAAACTGTTTCCATTTTGGTTCCTGGTTGCTGCACAATACCAGACATCTGCAGCAACCCTGGACTGATATTTGCCTCTACGATCTCACTGGACAACTGAGCTTGGGTATCAGGCTTAACTTTCCTGGCCTTACTCCTAGGCGGCTCCTCGGAGGGGCCTGCTCCACCTTCCAATCTGGACGCCAAACAGAGGCACGAATTCTCTAAAAGTTCTAAAGCCGCCAAAGGACTTCTAAGGGTTTTCGAAACAAAGGATTGCCAGATGTTACAGGCTTTGCAATCATGAGCCTCCCCTAGACTAAAACACTGCTCATGCGCATTCTTATATGGGATTTGCCTACCACAAGCACTTTCCCTTAACAGGAGACATGTACATCTGAAAACAGGCAAAGAAACAAAGAAAATTCCCACAAGGGTACCTAGTGTGGACAGCCAGAAAACAATCGAAAATTGGATGGCCAATGTTAAGCAAATGTCTGAATCTTGCTGCGGCAGAAAAGTTCCGAGTTGGGTATGTGACGTCAGAGATATAGCAAACATCAGTTTATGGCCCCTGCATGCAACGTCTCATGTACCCCTCCTCCTAAAACTTTGTTATACTGGCCGGATTACCAGTGCTGCAGGCAGCAACTCTCTAAGATTATGAATACTGCAACATGAGAATAGGACACATCTGGCTCCAGCATGAAAAATCGAGGCAAGGAACTAACACTGCTGATACAGGGGAAGAAAAGGGGTGTAAATGTCAAGAGGACCAAATTTAAAACCCTTTTCCATTTACTTTTATAGATTTTCCTAGTTGAAGCCAAGATGTAAGGATAAGTACTACTAGAGGGGCAATCCTGAACTGCCAAACCATCACTGGAGGTGAAAATACCATGCTGTCAACTTCAGGGGGCTCAGATGACTGGGTGAGGCATAAGATTTGGAATAAGTACCCAAGGAGGGTATCAAATGAGGCCAAAGGAAGGGGAACCAAACCTGTTGAGGCCAGGAAGGGATAAATAACCATTGCTAAACTCTTCTGTCAAGAAGCCCTGTAGAAATCTGACAATTAGTGGGATTAATGGATGGGAAGGCCAAATTTAGATCAGTGTACCTCAGTGACTCCCCCCTTTCTGGAGAGATCAGGGCAAACAACCTGCTACATTTGGAATTAGTGGAAAAAGAAGAGATCACAACCTGGATGCCCCAATGACAAATTATATGTTTCTCTACTATAACGCTGAGTCACCACTTAGTTGGATAGACCTGCTCAACCCGTCTGCTAAAACTCTGGACCTCCCGGTAGACGTTGTTAGCAAGTGACTAGAGGAATATCACCCACTGCCACACTCTCTTCTTGAAATAAGGGATAGCAGCATGTGTGTCCCGATTTGCTGATGTACCAGACCACTGACATCGTCAGTTTGTATGGAAAATCACCCCTAGATGGAGAGCATCCTGGAAAACCCACAAATGCTAAGAGGACTGCCCTCATCTTTAAGACGCTGAAGATTGGTCCCTGAAGGGGATCATATGCCTTGGGCCATAAAGTCCATAAAATACCCCCGCCCCCACACACACAAATGGAAGCATCCATGGCCACTGCAGCTTTGGGTAAAACAAAGGGATGACCCTGACACTAACTGGAAAGTTAATGAGTTGGTGCGCAACTGACCACTGCACCACCAACATCCAGAACACAAGACTCTTGCTAGGGCAACAAGAGTGACAAATGCGGCCATCAACTCTCGAAGCTTTAGGATCAACCTGGCTGGCTGGGGAGGGGGGGGTTGAAAAGAAAGTAGTTGTAAGGCTGTATTCCACAGTGTGAACAAACTAGTTTGTGGCAGCCTTGTTATTTGGCAGGTACCGACCAACTGTGTACCTATGAACTCCAGGGCTTGTGATTGACTGTAATGCCTAACTTGGAGCAAAATCGAAGACAAGAGTCCCCTGCCATGGACTAAAAGATGCTTGGTGGGAAGAGTGAAGACCCACTCCATCAACAATATAGAGGAACACCAGGAACCCTCAGAGTCTGAGATGAGCTGAAACAGCTATGTGAAAACCCAGGGGGTTGTGGTGAGACGCAAGGGCAGGGACCTGAATTGGAAGTGAGACTCCCAGCCAAAGTAAGACTGGGACCTTTCTGGATACTGTATTTTGACTTAACAGCACACATCCTGAATATCTGTTGAGCACATTCAATCATCTTGCCATAGTAGCAGGGAAAAGAATTGTATAAAATCTTACCATAATCATAGATGTCCTTCTCTTCTATGTTGCAATATTCTTTACATATAGTTTGCCTTCCACTCCAAATACAGATATCCGGCCAGTATACAAAAGCTTTTAGCCACTGCCAGTATGTGGGTCTCACACATGCTCAGACGTCAACCATAAAAAGGACCTCCGCACGTATCATCCTCAGAACAAGAAACCCCTTGAGGAATAGTCCTAAGGAAAACAAGTCATCCAGGGAAGTGAAAAGTTGCAGTGGGGGAGGCGGGAGGGAAAGAATACTTCAGCATAGAAGAAAAGGACATTTATGGTTATGGCAAGATTTTACACAACTATTCCAGGAAATTCTAATCAATGCTGCAGTTTTCTTTACATATGGGAGAGTGACATAGCTTATTGGGAGGTGGAACAGAAGACGAATGCAAGGAAAAATGTTCCACAAAACCATGGAGAACAGCCCTAGCAAAACCCACTCTGGACCTAGAAAGTGTCTAACTTATGCTTGGTAAAGGAGGGCAAAGAAGACCAAGTAGCAGCCTCCAAAATGGAAGTAGTGCCCAGGCCCTTAAAGAAAGCCCCCGAAGCAACAGATCTAGTGAAATTGGATAGATTAAGCAATATCTCATTCACCACTTAGACATAAAGGAAGTGTCAGTTCACAAGGAAACTGTCCTTGTGGTAAAACAAAAAAAGCAGGGAAGCCAAAGCATGAACCTCAGAGGCCCTTCCTAGCAGAAGTCAAAGCAACCAGAACAGTTTTCCAAGTGCAAAACTTGAGAGGAGCAGAGACTGCAGGATCAAAAGGAGCCAGAGTTAGCTTCTCTGGGACAAAGAGGTGGAAAATATAGTTGTGTACCTACCATAAATGTAGATGTTAGAGTGAATTCACTGTTGCAATAATTACACTTCAGTTATCCTGCTGGCAGGCTACCCACAGTCGGCCTGAATTCCAAAGTCCTGGTCGGTGTCTGTTGCTGTCGCCTCTTCCCTGATGTCAGTGTGCCGGGGGTATAAAAGATGCAGCAGATGCCATTTTCTTCAGTTTTTCTTGCCCCAGATGTCAGGTGCACCCAAAAGGGTAGGCTAAAAATTCTGCTTATAAGAAAGCATGATATAACAAACATTACCTTCATCTACAAACAAATACACCACATAGGTTGCATAGAATAGAGAAGTACAGATAAGTCCCAGCAAAGAAAGGGGGATGGTGGGAGGGTAACCTGGACTGCAACAGTGAATACACTCGAACATTTATGGTAGGTACACAACTGTACAATGTTAGTGTTTCACTATTGTAGTCATTACACTTTGGTTGAATCCCAAAGCTGAGGTTGGGCGGCTGGGCCTAAATAGAATTAGGAGTGGCTATGGGGCCCTGCAGAATGGCAGTGGCAAAGCCTGCTCTGGATTTAGAGTAAAGAGGTAAGTGATAGTGTTTTGTGAAAGTGCGCACTGAAGTCCAAGCTGCAGCCTCCAAAAAATCCTTGGTTGGTACTCCTCTGAGCAAGGCTGCTAAAGTGGCTGCTGCTCTGGCTGAATGTGGCCTAATGCCCTTAGGCAATGATTTCCCATGTTGAAAATAGAAACGAATGCAGTGGCCTATCCATTTTGAAATAGTCTGCTTTGAAATAGCCTTTCCTTGTGATCCTGCAGCATATGCCACTAAAAGTTGCTCATTCTGAAAACTTTAGTTTTGTCCAAATAGAAGTGTAGCTGTCTGTGTATGTCCAAAGAATGCAGAAGTCTCTCCCCTTTATTCTGTGGGTTTGGATAAAAGATAGGCAAATGAATGGCTTGGTTAAGAGCCACACTGGACACTACCTTAGGCATAAATGTTGGGTTTGTCCTTAGAGAAACTCTGTCCGGATGGAAAATAATAAAAGGTTCCACAGCCATTAATGCCTGTAACTCAGACTTTTTGCTGAAGTTATTGATAGGAGCAGAGCTGTTTTCCATAAGAATTTTATCTCAGCTGTATTGGCTGGCACAAAAGGAGGCAGAGTGAGCTTTTCTCAAGACAAAATTGAGGTCCCATGCAAGTATTGGTGCTCCCCTTGGTGGTCTTAAGTTTTTGGCCCCTCAGGTACTGCCTTAGCAGTGGATGAGAAAAAATAGGTGGGTCCGTATTGTAATGAGCTGAAATGGCAGAGGCATGGATCTTAGTTAAGGATAGGCATTTGTCCAGCATCTTAGCAAGGTATTGTAAAATCTGAGGAATATTTGGTACAAGCGTGTCAATTCCTTGTGCCTGTTTCCAAGCACATAATCTCTTCAATTTTTCTGCATAAGATTTCCTGGTGCTGGGCCTCCTGGCCTCCAAAATAACATCCATAACTGCTTTAGAGAGAGGTGTGTTCTGAGTGGTTATATTATCCGCCAAGCCGCCAGATTTAGAGTTCTGAGTTGGCTGTGCAGGATCCGATTGTTTTGTTGGGTCAGTAGATAAGGAATTTGAGGTAAAGTCCAGGCTGGGCCTTCAGACAAGCTCTTTAGGATTGGATACCAGTGCTGGCGTGGCCAGTCTGGGGCAATCAGTATTATTTTTGGCTTCTCTTGTCTGACATTTAGGAGTACCTTGGGGAGGAGGCGCAGTGGAAGAAAGGCATACACTGTAAGGGTTTTCCCAGCTGAATGATAGAGCATCAACTTTCCATGCTTGCTTGTGATAGGTCCTTGTGCAGAATCTCTGTAGTTGGCAGTTGCAAGGGAAGGAAAATAGATGTCTGGGCATCCCCATTTCTTTGTTATGCTGAAGACTTGTGGATCTAGTTTCCACTCGCGAGGATCCATGAGGTTTCTGCTTAGTTCGTCTGCCACAGTATTGGTCTTTCCTGGCAGGAATTTTGCTTGCAGGTACACTTGATAAGTCAATGCTGTGTTCCACAAAGTCATGGCTTGTCTGCAGATGGGGTAGGAATGCGTGCCTCCTTGCTTGTTTATGTACCACATGACTGTAGTATTGTCCGTCTGTATCAGCAGTTGTCCTGGACGGAGTAGATCCTTGAAGGTTGTCAGGGCATTCTGTACAGCCAGCATCATTTTTTTGATTGATATGAAGATGCATTTGGCTTGCGGGCCATGTGCCCTGAATACATTTTCCTGCCATGTGGGCCCCCCCAAGCATAATCTGATGCATCTGTTAGTGTCTGCCTGGCTGTGGGTAAAGTGAATGGCTGTCCCTTGTTGTGGTGACAGGCCTGTGTCCATCATCAAAACTCCTGTTGCAGGCAGGGAATGAGGGTAATTAATGTTTCCATGCTGTGGCAATGTAGAGTCCAAACACTTTAGATACCATTGTAGCTTCCTTATATGCAATCTTGCATATGGAATTAGCAGAATGCAGGATGCCATGAAACCCAAAGCCTGCAGAATTTTTCTTGCAGATAACTGGGTCTTTGTTGCCATCTTTTCGAAGTTAAGAACTCAGTTGCCTTTGTCTGGCGTGAGATAAGCCATCTGGGCAGTTGCATTTAAGCTTACACCCAGGAATATTATCTCTTGAGAGGGTACTAGTTTTGATTTCTTTTCGTTTACTGTGTACCCTAGGCAAATAAGTAATCTTTTTACAAACGCCAGATGCATTAGTAGAATGTCTTTGTTCTCTGCTTGAATAAGGCAGTCATCCAATTAAAAATATATTTGACTTCCTCTTTGTCTGCAAAATGCAATTACTGGTGCCAATCATTTTGTGAAAACACTAGGAGCAGTAGATAAGCCAAAGGGCAGTGCAGAGAATTGGTAGTGCATTGAGCCAGCTATGAATCTGAGGTATCTTCTGCAAGACAGTCTGATTGGGACATGCAGGTATGCCTCTGAGGTCCAAAGTTACAAGCCAAGCCTTCTTGCCCAGCATGGGCAGAAGCTGTTGCAGAGTCAACATTTTGAATTTTGGAACGTCCAGAAAAGTATGCAGAACAGACAGGTCCACAATTGGTCTCCATGCTTTGTCCTTTCTTGGAACTAAGAAAAGTCTTTAGTAGAATCCATGTCCCTGCTCTTCTTGTGGCACTGGTTGAATGGCCCTCGTGTCCATGAGAGATGAAACTTGTTTTTGTGCCTCTGCCCATTGATTGTGTGGCAGGTCTGGCATACCTTTTGCCTTTGGAAGTGTGTGAAAGTGGAATCTGTAGCCCTGAGAGACTATTTAGGACCCATTTGTCCTGGGTGATCATGTGACAATTTTGTGAAAAAAGTGCTAGCTTCCCACTAGGGGTGCTGCCAAAATACAAGTGCTTGGGAATTGGCAGAAGGAAGTCATTGGGACAGTTTCCTATACGACTGTGATTTGTCTTCTCCGCTTTTGGAGGAAGAAGCACCCCATTGTTTGGGCCTGTATGAGCCTTGGGGCTGTTGTCTGCCTCTAGGGCGTCTGTATCTGCCTCTTTGTGGCCTGTCTGACACGGGAAAGGAGCAATTCTTAGAAGGCCAGTTCCAGCTAAATCTGGGTGGCTGTACTTGTAAGAAATCCTTCACTGTCTGCATAGATTTAGCATTATCCTTCATTTTCTTCAACACCTCTTCTGCCTTAACACCAAACAAAGTATCATGCTGTAATGGAGCATCCAATAATTTTGCTTTAACATGATCAGGCAGAGTCTGCTGCTTTAACAAAGCATGCCTTCTAATAACAGAACCTGTTACAGCGGCCCTGCAAGAGGCCCCCATCAAATCATAACCACATTGCAAAGTATGTTTTCCCACTTGTTCAGCTGCATTCAATAAATCCTGCAATTTTGTTCTCAGAACAATCAGAATTGGACAACATTTTCTGCTTTAACAGACATTAAGTATTGCTGATACTAAAGCATATGAAACTGACAATTTAATGCCCTTACACCAAGGTAGCAGAAGTGTAAACTTTTTTTCCGCCCATCTATCCAGTGCCCTAGAATCTCCATCTCAGGGGGACATTTTTTTTTTTTTTTGCAGTAGCAGCCTTGACCCCTTTGGGACCCTGAGAAACAGTTTCTGGGTCAGCAGCAGGGTTTTTATATAGAAATTTATGAGAATCTGGAACCCTGTAGTATCTGTCTGGCTTAACAGGTGCAGGAGGTAAAGAGTCAGGAGACAGGCCGGACTCTGAAAATACATAATCTACATAATCTACAATGTCTAGAACAGGTGGAATAGCAAGAGGTTTGTGTTGAGGTAGTAGAAGAAAGTCTCGGAGCCTTTTCTTAGTATCTGAGTAATCTTGGCTCTCCCAGTGGAAATGCTCCCTCATGGCATGCAGGGTTTCCCCAAAAGAGTAATCCTTATGAGGAGAAACTGAAGGAATAGATTCTTCAGCATCAGAATCCTCATAGGGAGGAAGAATAGTGTCCCTGTTCTGAAGAAGAGTCAGAGGAAATGGAAGCCTGATCAGAGGAATCATATTCAGTATCCTGCCTAGGCCTCTTATCAGGAGGGGGATGGGAACCCTTGATCAAAGTAATTAGGTCTTCGGCCATTTTGAGCATTTGTTTCTTAGGCATGGAAGTCTCTCCTGGAGAATGCTGTACTTGTTTTCTTGTCTTTAAAACTGTTCTAGTCTTTGATGCTGAAGTTGGCTTGATATAAGCTGTGTAGGTCTGAAAACGCCCTCAGAAGCCGATGCCTGCTCAGCGGCCCCGGACCCATCCGAGGGATTAGTTTACAAAGGCCCAATACCTTGAGTATCCAGAGGCCTAGCTGTCTCCACGTGGGAGTCGGAGGCGGCCTGTGGCACTGAGGTAGCGGGTGTCAGGGGCTGTGAAAGCGCCTCACTGAGAACCGGCAACTGGCCTAGAAGAGGCTTCGTCGGTTTTGGACCTCGGATGCCAGTCCTTTTCTTTTTCCTTGTGCTTTTTATGAATTCCGGTTGGTTGTTCTGACGGCATTATATAGTTAAACCTTTGGCCAAAGTAATGTAAAGAAAAATCGTACCGACGCTTAATAATGTGTTGGTTAAATCTAGCACAAAACAGACAACTAGCTACGTCGTGGTCAGGGCCTAGGCAAGGATTACAGTAAGAATGGAAATCCTTATGAGGTATGTTTCCCACGAAATACAATTGTTAACTTTTTCTGACATCGGTCTGGAGCAAGAAAAAAAAAAAAGTTTCCCCAACGGGGTACTTGGCTTTATAGAAGACTTCGGATCCGAAATCCAATTTCGAAAATCTCAGGAGCCGGCCAACCGGCACTTGCAAACTGCTTTTGCTTCGGGCACCGCGCGGCAAGAAATACTGGAGAAAATGGCGTCGGCTGCATCTTTTATACTCCTGGCGCACCGACGTCAGGGAAGAGGCAACAGCAACCAACACCGAACCTGGACTTTGGAATTCAGGCCGACTGCGGGTAGCCTGCCAGCAGGACAACCTAAGTGTAATGACTGCAACAGTGAAACACGAACATCTGGCAAATCAAAGCCCTGATGGCAAGAGTTGCAGAGGTATATATCTTCTTACCCCATCTGTCTAAAGCTCTAGAATACCTGTCCAACGAGGTAGGTTTTTGGCTGTAGTAGCCTTAGTGCCTTTAGGTCCCTGGGAAAGTCCCTGGATCCGCAGTGGGATTCTTAGAGAAATTTGTGAGAGTCAGGTACTCTGTAGTTACCCGTCAGGCTTTCTAGGAGCTGGTGATGAAGTATCAGGAGTAACAGTGGATTCCATGAAGACATCTACAATGTCCAGGAGACAGGGTATAGCTAGAGGCTTGTGCTAAGGCAAGTCTAAAAGTTCTCAGTCTCTTTTTGGACTGAGGGTAGTCCTGGCATTCCCAGTAGAAATGCTCCCAAAGTATGCATGGTTTCACCAAAAGAAAAATCCTCTGAAGGGGAGGCAGAAGGTATGGAATCCTCTGCATTTCAATCCTCATAGGTAGATAAAAGTACGTCCTGGTAATCAGAGGGATCAGACTCAGTCTGTAGAATCAGAAAGAAAATCAATGGTCTTTTACAGCGGGGAAGGCTGGCTGCCCCTAATTAAAGTTATAAGGTCTTCAGCCATTCTAAGCATTTGTTTCTGTGGCAAGGGGGCTTGAGCATGCGCTCTGGAAGTCTGTTTTAGTGCGAACACTGGGCCTGAGAATCTCGGTACATTTAGTCAAAAACAAAGCTATCTGTTTAATGCGAACATCAGAAGGTCGGAATACGCCCTCAGAAGCCAGAAACTGTACAGCGGCTCCAGACCCATCGAAGGTGAAGACATCCACAGGTTCCATAGTCGAAAAAGCATCTCATGGCATACCGGACACAGAATGGGTCTCGGCAGAGGCCTACAAATATGTAGAAGCACGTATCAGAGGCTGCGTAACACCTCACTGTGTACCTGTGGGCTGGCGAATAGCTTAACGGAAGCGTCAGCAGTTTTGTACCTATGTGGTCTGTCTTCATCCTTACATTTTTTCGGAAGATGGGTAGTCTGATGGCTTATCGAAGCTATTTTGGAATACAGAGAATGAGAGCGAAAGAATTTAGCGACTAAGATACCCTACGACAGTTTGGGCGTTAAACGAGGCACAAAACATACAGCGGGGAACATCATGGTCTGGGCCTAAACAGATGATGCAATAAGAATGAAATTCTCGGCGAGGTATTTGCTTTCCACAGGCTAGACAATTGTTATCTTTTTCTGACATCGGTTAGAGCAAGAAAAAAATCCCCAACGGGGTACTTCGCTTTAGAAGACTTTAGGTTTGAAACTCGAAAAATGAAAATTTTAGGTAGCAGCCATCTGCATTTGTGAACTGCTTCTACTTCAGGCTCCCGCACGGCAAGAAAAGCTGATGTAAGGGCGTCGGCTGCATGTTTTATACCGCTGATGTCATGGAAGAGGTGACCACAGCCGATGCAGAAATCCCACGACATCGGTATTCGAGCCGATTGAGGGCTACCTGCAGGCAGATAACCCAAGTGTGATGACGGCAACAGTGAAACACTAAGAACATCTGCAGTGGAAGGCCCTGGTTCAGCTGAATTTGATGAATCCACCACTTTAGTTTTGATTTTAGGCAGGGAAGAGGGTAATTTCGTGCTCTAAAGGATGTTGGTGTTGTGACAATACATTTTTTTGTTTTTAAATACCATTGCAGCTTTCGCATGTCAATTCTGGCTAGTGGCAGCATGGGAATGGTGGCTGCCAGACACAAGACTCGTAGGAATTGCCTTGCAGTTACCTGTTGGGTCTATAAAAGGATTTTGAAGTGTGTGGACAAGGAAAGTAGTTTTGTACCTACCATAAATGTAGATGTTTGAATGTATACCCTGCTGCAGTCATCACACTTGGGTTATCCTGCAGTCAGGAGGTCCCACAGTCAGCCCGAATTCCAAAGTTGGTCCGGCGTCGGTTGCTGTCGCTTTTTCCCTTACGTCAGAACGCCAAGGGTATATCAGAGGCATCCAAAGCCATTTTCTTCAGTTTTTCTTGCCCAGATGTCAGGTGCCCCTAATAGGTAGGCAAAAAAAAAAAACACAGGTAGTATAGAATAGAGTGGCAGAGATAAGTTCAGCTAGTTCAGAGGGGATGGAGGGAGGGGTAACCTGGACTGCAGCAGGGTATACACTTGAACAACTACATTTATGGTAGGTACAAAACTTTACTACGTTCACCGTGTTACCCTGCTGCAGTCATCACACTTGGGTAGAATCCCAAAGCTACGGACGGGAAGTGGAGTCAAACAGGATTAGAGGAGGCTAGAAGGCCCTGCAAAACTGCAGTGGCGAAGCCAGCTCTAGTGTTAGAGTAAAGTGGTAATGTTTGGTGAAGGTGTGTACTGAACTCCAAGTTGCAGTTTCCAGAATATCCTTGGTTGGCACCCCCCTGAGGAAGGCTGTAGATGTAGCTGCTGCCCTGGTAGAGTGGGGCCTTATGCTAGCAGGAACTGGTTTTCCATGGTGGGTGTAGCAAAAACGTATGCAATGTCTTATCCATTTGGAAATGGTCTGTTTTGAGATAGCCTTTCCTTGTGATGCTGTAGCATAGGATACAAAAAGCTGGTCAGATTTTCTGAAAACCTTAGTTTTATCAAAGTAGTAACGTAGCTGCCTGTGAATGTCCAAGGAATGCAGGAGTCTTTCTCCTTTGTTCTGTGGATTTGGAAAGAAGGTGGGTAAATGGATGGTTTGATTTAGAGCAGCACTGGATATCACCTTAGGCATAAAGGAGGGGTTAGTTCGTAGAGAAACTCTGTCTATGAAAAATGAGGAAAGGATCTACTGCCATTAGTGCCTGAAGCTCTGAAACTCTTGTAGCTGAAGTAATTGCTAGCAGCAGGGCAGTCTTCCATGATATAAACTTTAAGTCAGCTGAGAAAGCTGGCTCAAAAGGAGGTAGCGCAAGTTTTTCCAGAACAAAGTTGAGGTCCCAAGTAGGTGTTGGTGCTCTCCTGGGAGACTTTTTGGCCCCTCTGAGAAACTGCCTTAGGACTGAATGTGAAAATAAGGGAGGATCCATGTTGTAGTGAGCAGAAATAGCTGAGGCGTGGATTTTAATAGATGAAAAAGAAAGCCCTTTGTGTAACATCTCAGATATTGCAGAATCTGAGGTATGTCAGACTGAAGGGTATTTTGGCCATTAGCTTGGTTCCAGGCGCAAAACCTTTTACATTTGAGTAGGCTTTCCTGGTGCTGGGCCTCCTGGCCTCAAGAATAACATCCAAAACAGCTGGTGAGAGAGCAGCTGTCTGGTTGCTTAGGTGATCTGCCATGCAGCCAAGTTTAAGGATTTGAGCTGGCTGTCTAGAATCTGATTATCTTGCTGTGTGAGCAGGTGGGTAATTTGTGGTAGAATCCATGGTGGGCCCTGGGCCATATTCCTTAATAGTGGGTACCAGTGCTGGCGTGGCCAGTCTGGGGCAATGAGCATCATTTGGGGTCTCTCCATCCTGACTTTCAGTAGCACCTTTGTGAGAAGGGGTAATGGAGGAAAGACATATACTGTTAGCATTTTCCAACTGAATGAGTGCGCTTCCAACTTTCCAAGCTTGATGGTGAAAAGCCCTTGTGCAAAATTTTGTTAGCTGATGGACCTGTTTGCCAGCCCTCAAAACTATGTCTGGGAGCCCACATTTTTGAGCTATCATTACGAATACTTGTGGATCCAGTTTCCACTCTCTGGGATCCATGATGTTTCTGCTTAGGTAGTCTGCCAATGTGTTCTTTTTTCCTGGCAGGAATTGAGCTTGTAATTGAACTTGGTAAGCCAGTGCCGTGTTCCACAAGGTCATCGCTTGCCTGCATAGAGGGTAGGAGTGTGTACCCCCTTGTTTATGTACCACACTACTGTGGTGTTGTCTGCCCTTATGATAAGCTGTCCTGGATGTAAGAGGTCCTTGAAGGCTGTCAGAGCATTTTGTGCAGCTAGCATTTCTTTTTGCTTGATGTGCAGATTCCTTTGATCTGCTGTCCATATGCCTTGAACGCACCGTCCTGCCATGTGCCCCCCCCCAGGCATAGTCCGATACATCTGTTGTCAGTCTGCCTGGCTGGGAGTAGGGTGAAAGGCTGACCCTTGTTGAGGTGACATGCCTGCGACCACCATAGAAACTCCTGTTGAAAGCAGTGAATGAGAGTTTTCACTGTTTCCAAGCTGTAGCTGTGTTGAGTCCACAACGCTTTTTAGGTACCATTTTAATTTCCTCATATGCAGTTTTGCAAATGGTATTAGTATGCAAGATGCCATGAAGCCCAAGGCCTGCAGAATTTTTCTTGCAGGGAGTTTGGTCTATGTTGCCATTGTTCTGAAGTATTGAGTTAATTGTAGTTTGTCTGGCGTCAGATAAGCCATCTGGGCCGTTGTATTCAAGCTGGCACCCAGGAATGTCATTTTGTGAGGGCACTAGTTTTGATTTCTTTTCGTTTACTGTGTACCCTAGGCAACTTAGATGATGTTTTACAAAAGCCAGGTGCTGTAAGAGAAAGTCCTTGCTTTCTGCTTGGATAAGACAGTCGTCCAGGTATGGGTATATATTTGAATTCCTCTGTCTGTTGTATGCAATTACTGGTGCCAGGCATTTTGTGAAGATCCTGGGCGCAGTAGATAAGCCAAACGGCAGTGCAGAGAATTGGCAATGGGTTGAACCTGCAATGAAACGGAGGTATCTTCTGCAATTTTGTCTGATAGGGACATGCAGGTATGCCTCCTTGAGGTCCAACGTTACTAGCCAAGCTTTCTTGCCCAACATGGGAAGAAGCTGCTGTATTGTTAGCATCTTTGGGTACTTGCAAGAAGGTGTTTAAAACTGAAAGGTCCAGAATGGGTCTCCAAGCATTGTCCTTTCTGGGGACTAGAAAGAGCCTTGAGTAAAATCCTTGTCCTTGCTCCTGTGTAGGTACCAGTTGAATGGCTCATGTCCATGAGCGCTGTAATTTGGTTTTGTGCCTCTGACCATTGATTTTGTGGCAGGTATGGCATTCCTTTTATCCTTGGAAAGGTGTGGAAATGGAATCTGTATCCGTGTGAGATAATGTCTAGGACCCATTTGTCCTTTGTGACGATGCGCCAGTTGTCTGCAAAGTGCTAATTTTCCTCCCAAGGGAGCTGTCAAGAGAGTTTTGCTTGGCAGTTTGAGGTTCAAGTCATTGTGTTTGCCTTCTAGTAGTTTGGGACCTGTCTTCTCCTCCCTTCTGTGTTGCAGTGCCCCATTGGCGAGGTTTGTAAGGGATCTGTGCTGGTCCTCTGCCCCTTGGGTGCCTGTATTTACCCCTCTGTGGTCTGTCAGAAGCTGGAAAGGACCAATTTTCTGTTAGCCAATTTCTGCTGAAGAGTGGGGGCTGTACCTGTAAGAAATCTTTGACCGTCTGCACAGATTTTGCCTTATCCTCCATTTTCTTTAAAACCTCCTCTGCCTTAACCCCAAATGAGACATCCTGCTGTAAGGGTGCATCCAGTAACTTTGCTTTAACATGATCAGGCAGAGATTGTTCCTTTAACTAGGCGTGCCTACATATAACAGACCCAGTAACAGCTGCTCTAGAAACTCCCAAGGCATCAAAACCACATTGTAAAAGTATGTTTGCCCATCTGTTCAGCTGCATGCAACAGATCTTGCATTTCCTTGAATTCAGACTGTTGAGGGTCCGCGTCCATCTTTTGTTTTATTTGAGACATTAGGTATTGCTGGTATTTAAGCATGTGAAATTGACAATTTAGTGCTCTCATAGCTAGAGTAGTTGAGGTTTAAACCATCTTCCCCCACCTATCTAGTGCTCTGGAGTCCCTTTGAGGGTACAGGATTTTTAGCCATAGAAGTCTTAGCCCCTTTGGGACCCTGGGAGATTGTCTCAATGTGAGTGGCACTCTATAGTATCTATCTGGTTTGGCTGGAGCAGGAGGCAGAGAATCTGGATTTAGACTAGAGTCTAAGAAAACATCATCCACAATGTCCAAAACTGGGGGGGGATAGCAAGTGGTCTGTGCTGGGGGAGTAAAAAACTCTCGGAGCCTTTTCTCTGAGTCGGAGTAGTCCTGACCTTCCCAGTGGAAATGTTCCCTCATGGTATGTAAGGTTTCCCCAAAGGAATAATCTTCAGGGGGAGAAGCTGAGGGAATGGAGTCTTCAGCATCACAATCTTCATAAGGGGGAAAGGAGTAATCACGCTCCTCAGAGGAGCCTGAGGAAACAGACACTTGATCAGAGGAGGCATAATCCTCCTCTTGTCTAGGCCTTTTGTCCGGGGGGGGGGGGGTGTTGGGAACCCCTGATCAAAGAAATCAAATCTTCAGCCATTTTAAGCATCTGTTTGCTAGGCATAGGGCCTTGACCTGGACACTGAAGTGTAGGCTTTTTTGGTTTTAGAGGAGTCTTAAGCTTAGCATAAGATTTTATGATGAGAGTAGTCTGTCTGAAAACACCTTCAGAAAGCGAAGGTGTTTCTACAGCACCGGCTTCCCCTACTGCAATGTTGTCGGTAGGGCCTAAAGGAAATGGCTGCGTCGGCCTAGAACTCTGCTAGGGGATCCGAAGCTGTCTGAGGATCCAATTCAACGGTAGCCAGGGGCTGCGTAGGCACCTCAATGAAAACCGGCGACCGGCCCAGCCGAGGCCTCGGAGTCTGGCTTGGATCTAGGCTGCCTGTTTTTATCCTTGCGTTTCTTTATGCACGCCGGTAGTCGGTTGCTCCGACGGCATAGTATAATTAAATTGTCTACCGAAGTAGTATCGTGAGAAATCAAAGCGTCGCTTTATAGTTCGCTTATTGAACCTAGCACAAAACTGACAACCAGTGACGTCGTGGTCTGGGCCCAGGTAAGGTACAGAAAAAGAATGAAAGTCCTTATTAAGTATTTGCTTCCCACAAGAAATGCAATTATTAACTTTTTCCGACATCGGACTGAGGCAAGAAAAGGTTCCCTAATGGGGTACTTGGCTTTGAAGACTTCGGACTGAAACTCTATTCGAAAATCTCAGGTGTCGGCCGACCGGCACTTGCCAACGGCTTCTGCTTCGAGCACCTCGCGGCAAGAAAGACTGAAGAAAATGGCGTCAGATGACTGATATACCCCTGGCGATCTGACGTCAGGGAAGAAGAGACAGCAACTGACGCCGGACCAAGACTTTGGAATTCGGGCCGACTGCGGGACCGCCTCACTGCAGGATAACCCAACTGTGATGACTGCAGCAGGGTAACACGAACATCTGACTTTGTCCAGGGGAAGAAAAGCTTTCATTATGTCTGTCCCGATCTTGCAGCCCAAAAATGTTTTGCCCTGTTCTGGGGGGGGGGGGGGGTCAAGGATGATTTTGAGATGTGGAGGGTGAACCCCAGACTTTGAAGCAGAGAAATGGTTAACTGTAAATGGCTTTATAAAGTTTCCTTGCATTCTGCTAGAAGGATGTCGTCCAGGTAAGGGTAAAATTGAATACTTTGTGTTCTGCAAAGGCTATGGCAGGTGCCTGGCATTTTGTGATCACACTGGGAGCAGTGGACAAACCCAAGGGCAAAGCTGTAAATTGAAAGCGAAAGGAGGGTCTAGAAAAATTCAAGAATTTTCTGTGGGAAAGTTGTATGGGGATGTGAAAATAAGTTTACTTTAGATAGAGTGTGGCAATGAAAGCCTTGGCTGGTAGAAGACAAAGTAAAGTCTGTAGGAACAACATTCGGAAGGTGGGAACCTTTAGGAATAGGTTTAAGAAACTAAAGGTCTAG
>NC_056751.1:332367897-332375397 GCF_019279795.1 Protopterus annectens | reverse complement strand
ATATATATGCATATGCATGTATGCATGCATGTATATGCATGTATGTATGCATATATATATATATGCACATGTGTATGTATGTATATGTGTGCATACATGCATACATATGTATGTATATGTAATACGTATGCATGTATATGTACATATATATGTATGTGCTATATGTGTATATGTATGTATATATATGCACGTATGTATATATGTACACATACGTACACATGTATATGTATACATACGTATGTATGCGTATGTACATGTATATGTATGTATATGTGCACGTATGTGTATGTGTGTACAGCCTGTACGTGCAATATATATGTATCATGTGCATGTATATGCAGTGTGTGTGTGTGTATGTGTGTACGCACGTATGCAATACGTATATGTATGTATGTATATATGTGGCACGCACGTATGTATATATGTATATGTGTGTGTCTATACATGTACACGACGCCAATGCAATATATGCATGTATGTGTATGTATGTACACGTAAATGCAATAATAATATGTATATGTATGTACTGTATGTATGCAATATATGTATGTATATGCACACGTATATATATATGCATCATGTATATGTAATGCAATACATGCATGCATATGTATGTATGTATATGCTGTACACATGCATGTGGCATGTACGTGTGTAATGTATGTATGTATAATACATGCTGCAATACGTACATAGCCCGTATGTATGTGTAATACACGTATACGGCCATGTACGTACGTATGTATGTATACATATGTATGCATGCATACATATATGTATGTATATGTATGTAGCCTGCAGCCGTACATATGTATGTATGTATATATATATATGCACACATATGCACACATACGCATGTATGTAATAATATGTATATACACTGTCTGCAAGCGGTAATAATGTGTGTATGTCATAATATTGTATAACACGTACTTTAATAATAATAATATGCACGTACGCATGCGTACGTAATAATGTAGTGTGTGTGTATGCATATACGGCAATAATACGTATATATATATGCAGCCGTATACATCTGTATATATATATGCATGTAATAATAATACGTATATATATACATATGTGTATGTATGTGTGCGTACGCGTACGTGTATGTGTGTATGTATATGTAGATATACGTATGTATGCCGCGTGTGTATGTACCGTACATGTGTATGTATGTGTGTGCATACGTATGTACGTATGCATGCAGCATATATATGTATGTATGCGTATGCGTACATATACATGTGTGCATGTGCATGTACGCGTATGTATATGCATGTGTAATACATATGTATATATATGTGTATATATACGTGCAGCACATGTGTCATGTGTATCACGCTAATACATGCACGTACGTATGCAATACAGCCATATATATATGTGTATGTCAATATGCAATCACACATATGCGTATGTGTAATATGTGTATGTATTTATGTGTATATATGTATGCTGCACGTATGTCATGTATATGTGTATATGTGTATAATGCGTACACGTGTGTGTATGTATGTGTATGCAGTATGTATATGTATGTATATATGTCTAATAATGTATCAATAATATGCATACGTACATATGTATGTATATGTACAGATACGTATGTAATATGTCGCATACGCACGCGTATATATATATGTGTATGTGTGTATATATATGCATGTACAGTTATGTATATGTGTGCATATATGTGTCGTATATGTACTGCATACGCATGTAATAATGTGTATGTATGTATGTGTGTACCGCATGCATATGTATATGTGTGTATATGTATGTATGTGCCGCATATGCAGCCGTATGCATGTATATATGTGTGCACACGCATGCATATATATGTATATGTACATGCAGCCATGTACGTATATGTGTGTGTGCATACGTATGTGTATGTGTATGTGCACGCATACGTATGTATGTATGCACGCACACATGTATGTATGTGTGTGTGTGTGTGTATGTGTCACGCACACATGCAATAACATAATATGTGTGTATGCACACACGCATGTATATAATAATATGTATGTACGCACACATGCGTAATATGTATGTGTGTGTGTATGCATGCACGTACGTACGTGTGTGTGTAATGGCATGTGTGCACACGTATGTATATATGTATACATGTGTGTGTGTATGCACGTACGCATGCCATGCATGTATGTGTGTATGCGCACTATCACGTACACATACATAATATGTGTGTCTTTGTGTGTATATATATATGCAATACGTACGCACGTACGTATGTGTGTGTATGTGTATGTGTATATGTACATGCAATATACAATGCGTAATATGTGTGTGTTACGTACGTACATGTCTGGCATGTATGTGTGTATAATATGCAGTACACACGTATGTACGTAATATATGCATGTACGTACATGTGTGTATGTGTAATGTGTGTGCATACGTACGTATGTGTGTGTATGTGTGTGTGTGCACATGCACGTACGTATGTGTGTGTGTGTGTATGTATGTGCATGCTGCACATAATAATGTGTGTATGTATTCATGCAATACGTAATGCATGTATATGTATATGTAATAATACGTGTGTATACGTAATATGTGTGTATGTGTATGTGTGTGTATATATGTGTACGTGTACATAATGTATGTGTGTGCATGCATGTATACATATATATGCAATATGTACTGTACATATACATATAATACATATATATGATATGTATGCATGCATACATACGTATGTAATGTGTATGTAATGCGATACATGTACGTATGTGTATATGTGTAATGTGCATACATATGCAATACATATATGTACGTATGCGTATACTGCCATGTATGTATGTGTCGTAATACATGCAGCACATGCATGTACGTACGTGCATAATGTGTGTGTGTATGCATGCACGTACGTATACGTATGTATGTGTGTGTGTGCATATATATACGTATGCATGTATGTATGTATGCAATATGTGTATGTACGTGTATATGTATGTATGTGTGCAATATGCACGTACATATGTATGTATGTGTGTATGTGCATGTAATACACATGTATACATGTATGCAGCCATGTATATGTGTGTGTACGTACACACATGTGTGCGTAATATGTGTGTACATGACGCATGCCATCACATGCGCATGCATGTAATAATATGTAATAATATGTATGCATGTGTGTGTGTAATACAAATGCATTGTATATACATGTATATGTATGCATGTATATACATAATATATATATATGTATACGTATGCATAATATGTATGTATGGCACATACTATGTGCTATATATGTATGTGTATGTATATACACATATGCAATGTATATGTATATATGTATATATATACATATGCATGCATATGTATGTATGTATGCATATGCAATACATGTATAATATGTATATGCATCTGTGTATGTATATATGCATACATACATACATGTATGTGTGTGTATGCATGTGCAATACGTATATGTGTGTGCCGCACTGCATGTATATGTGTATATGTATGTATATGTATGTACATGCATATGTATGTATGTGTGTGTGTGTACATACACACACAAATACGTATATGTATATATGTATGTATGCACATATGTACATACGTATGTGTATACATACGTATGTGTATGTATGTGCACATATGCACATATATATGTATATGTATGCGCTATATCAGTATATATATGTAAGTATGTGTATGCATATACACAGCGCGCATGTATGTGTATATGTATATGCATGTACGTACGGCATATATATGTATGCATGTGTATGTATACATGCATATGTATGTATATGTACACATACATATGTAATATATGTATATATGTGTACATACATGCATGCATAGCCGTATATGATGCGGCACGTACATGCATGTGTATGTGTGTGTACGTACATGCACATGTGTATGTATATGCACATGCGTACATGTATGTATGCATGCAGCAATGTGCGTATATATACGTATATGTATACGTATAACAACCGTACATATGTATGCATACGTAATATGTATGTGCATGCATGTGTGTGCATGCATATGTATATATATGCATGCATATGTATATATATGCGTATGTATATGTATATGCATACATGTATGTATATGTATGTATGTATATACGTATATGTATATGTATGCATGTATATATGTGTATGCGTATGTACATGTACATGCATGTGTATATGTATATGTGTGTGTATATATACGTACATGCGTATGTATATGTGTGTATGATATGTATGCAATACATGTATACACTATGTATGTATGTATATGCAGCTTACGTATGTATGTGTATATATATTATATATATATATATATGCATATATGTATATGTGTAGTACATATGCATGCCACATATATGTATGTATGCATATATGTACATGGCTATGCACGTACGTACATGTATATATGTGTATATATATATGTATGTATACTATATAATACACGCATGCATGTATGTGTATATGTATATGTATATATGCACGTATGCATACATATGTGTGCATGTATATGTATGTATGTATGTATGTATATACAGCCATATGTATACATGTATGCACGGCACGTATGTAATATGCATATATGTATGTGTGTACGTATATGTGTATGTGTATGCATGCGGCATGTGTATGTATGGCACGGCCACGTAATATGTATATGTGTGTGCGTATGCATGCAGTATATGTATATGCGTATGTCGCGTACGTATATATGTATATGTGTATATGTGTACATGTATGTGTATATATGTGCATATATATATATGCATATGTATGCGTACGTACGTATATATGCGCACGTACGTATATGTATGTAGTGCATACGTACGTATATATGTATGTGTATGTGTACATGCATATAATATATGTGTACACATGTATGTGTATATATATATACGTACGTACATATGCATACATGTGTGTATATGTGTGTATATGAGTATGTCTTACATACTGTATATGTATGTATGTGCGCATATGCATACATATATATATATGCATGCATGCACATAATACGTATGTATGTATATATATGTATGTGTAATAATATACGTACGCACGTATACATATGTATGTATGTATATGTGTATATATGTGTGTACATGCAGCATACGTATATGTATATGTGTATATATGCATATACATGTCATACATAATATGTATGTATGCATGCACATGCTATATACACGTATGTATGTATGTATGTATGTAATATATAATAACATGTATGTATGTATATATCTATATGTATGTATATGCATGTATATGTATGTATAATACATATACGTACATGCATGTATATATATGCAGCCTGTGTATATATACTAATGCACGTACCTTTGTGTATGTATATATATAATATGTATGCATGTACACATGTATATGTATATGTGTGTACTACACATACATGTGTATACATGTGCACACACATATATGTATGTATGCATGTCACGTATATGTATATGTATATATATGTACATACAGCGTACATGATATTGTATATGTGTGTGTGCATACATGTCATGTGCATGCGTATATGTATGTGTATGTAATATACATGTGTACATGTGTATGTGTAATACTGTATATGTATGTAATGTGTGTGTGTGTATGTGTACTAACGCACATGCATATGTACCATATGTATATGTATACATGCATGTGTGTGTGCATGTGCACTGCATGCATATGTATGTGTGTGTAATATATGCACGCATATGCATGCATGCGCTATGTGTGTGCGTATATGTATGTAATATGTGTGTGTGCTGTATATATGCACACATGTATGTATACATGTATGTGTAATGCACTACGTACACATGCATATATGTATGTGTACGCAATATGTGTGTGTGTGCACACATGCATATGTGTGTATGTGTGTGTGTGCTGTCATATGCGCACGTATGCGTACATGTGCATATGTGCATATATGTATATGTATGTGTGTACACATATATAATACATGCGTATGTATGTGCGCGTACGTATGTGTATGTATATGTGTGTATCATGCAGCCATGTGTATGTGTGTGTATATATGTATATACATACAGCCATATATGTACGTATATAATAATATACATGTGTGCGTACGTATATATAATAATGTGTAATGCGTATGTATTACTGTACGTGTAATGCACGTGTGTACATATGTAATACGTGCATACGTAATAATATGTATGCATATGCATACGTATTTGTGTGTGTACACGTACGTAATAATACATGTATATATGTATGTGCATTTTTGTGCATATATATATATGTACTTACGTACCGTATGTGTGTATATGTTCAATGCACGTATGTGTGTGTGTGTATGTACGTACGTATGTCATGTGTGTGCACATGCATATGTATGTATGTATGTGCATTTATATGTGCATATGTGTGTGTGTGCATGCATGCAATGTATGTGTGTGTATGTATGCGTGCGCATATATAGTGTGTGTGTGTGCATGTGCACGTAATACATGCACATATGTGTGTGTGTGCGCATGCAATGCAGCCTGTGTGTGTGTGTGTGTGTACTGTGCAATACGTAATAATGTGTGTGTGGTGCATGCAGCCGTAATAATATGTGTGTGTAGCATGCATATGTATAAAAACGTACATAATATGTATATATGTATGTGCATGCATGCATTTGTATATATATGTTACATGTATGTATACAATATGTGTGTGTGCATGCATGCATATGTATATGTGTATATATATGCATGTGTATGCATATATATACGTACATGTATGTGCATACATATACGTATATATATGTACACATGCATGTATATGTATATATGCATACGTATGTGTATGTGTGTGTGCTGCATGCAGTATGTGTGTGTGCACGCGTATGTATGCATACGTATAATATATATATATATGCACATGCATATGTAATGCACAGCTGCATGTGTATGTATATATATGTATATGCACATACGTATGTATACATATGTATGTACGTATGTATATGTGTATATGTATATGCACATGCTGCATACATGTATAATAATATGTATGCATGTATATACGTATGTATATGCACATGCATATATGTACATGTATGCATGCACATATGTATATATACATGCCGTACAGCATATATATAGCCGCGTATATATGTGCACACTGCATGCGTATATATGTGTATGTATGCACGCACATACGTATATATGTACATGTATGCACGTATGTATGTATGCCTGTATAATAATATGCACGTATACGTATGTAATATGTATGCACACATGTATATGTATGTATGTGCAATGTACAATACATATATATGTACGCACATATGTATGCATATATGTCTGCATGCGTATATATGTATATATATGTATAATACATCTGCATGCTATGTATATGCATATATATATATGTATGTATGCACGTACATATGTATATGCACATGCATGCCATGTATGTATGTATGTATATGTATGTGTATGTACATGTGTATGCACATACATGT